>NC_056749.1:460520234-460751944 GCF_019279795.1 Protopterus annectens
TAAAATAACCACTTCATATTGACCCACATTGTATAAGAACTTCTTTAGAAAATGAGTCCAGAATATTAGGAAAGAAATATAAACAGTAAGAGAAGGCCAATAAAATTAGTAACCACCAATAGCAATTGTTCAGCCCTGTTACATCATGTCAGTGTAGCATTCACCTAGGATGGTAATAAGATACATGAATAAACATGCAAGGTAGCCAGGAAATGTAAGAGAAGTGGAGAAGTCAGTAATTCCACTTCATTGCACATTTCAAATTAATGTTATCATTTAAACCTGGGGTGTAATCTGCTCCCAGTAGGAGCTGCCATTTGAGTTCCCTCACTTCAAGTAAAGTAGCATAATCTCCAAACAATAAGTCCACTTGTTCTAAGACAAAGAAAAGAAATTTGTCAAAAGTAGCACATGAAACAGAATGTCTAGCTAAAGCATTTCTGGAGTCTTGTCCTCTAATCGAACCATAGTGTTCCTTAATGCGATCTGAATGTTTCCTGCTAGTTTTACCAATGTAGAATGAATTGCAGGAACTGCAGACTGCTGCATAGACTAAGTTAGTGGATATACAATCAAAATGATGTGAGAAAGAAACTTTATAGTTATTGTAGGCAAAAACATGGTAGTTTCCTTTCAAAATATATTTGCAGCAGACACACTTCCCACAGTCAAACATGCCTGCTGGGTCTGTATTCTTTTTTACTGCATTCAGCAAAAAGGCAGAGTCATGGTTTTCCACAGAATTTCTAATAGTCCGGATCCTTCTGTAGGAAAATAGAGGTGCATGACCCAAAACACTTGAGAGATCATCAGAGCTAGTGACAATGTTCCAGGTTTGCGTAATGACTGCCCATATGCTCCACATGTCCCTAGAGATTGGTATAGGGAAACGTAATGTTCTGTCTTGCCCCTCTGTAGCATTTTTCTGTCTCTGATTAAATCCATACCTAATGATAGGCTTGAATTTAGTGCATCTGTCTCTGTAAACTTCAGAGTTTATAGAGTTAAAAAATATTTACATTCAACATTGTACTTAAACCACCTGTTTTTTTTTTCTGTGATTGCTTTAATTATTGCTTCTCAGACATTTCCCATGTATTTATAGAGTAATATTTCTTCATGATGTTATTATTATACCATGTCTTTCTACCTTCAACTTCATATTTTTTTTATTTTCCACATTATTATCTTTTGTTGGTAGTTTTCTATTTCTTCTTTTAAATTTTCTTTTGTTATTTTATGTTTTATATTTTCCCAAATCTCCTTATACTTGTACTTCACTGTAATCGTAATCATTTTCTCATTTTTTTTTTTACTTAACCATTTCAGTACCTTATATAAGTTTAATGAAGCAGCATATACATTACTGGATTTATCATATTAATCCTCCATTTTCCTTATCCATATGTAAAACACCCCTTTTAACAGGATTCAGTCTTAATCCCCTTACAAAGGAAAAAATATTTCCAATATTTCCAATAACAGTTTTTCATATTCTCTAGGAATCATAATAATGCTAGACAAATGTGCTGTCTTTTCTAATAACAATGAATTAATCAAATACACTGTTTTCTTATATATAAATCTGTGTGTTTCCATAATATACAAATATCTTTTATTTCCTTTATTATTAGTTCCCATCCTTTCTTATGGTCTTCTTTATCAAAGTTTATCGCTACAACAGATATTTCCTTCATAGAAAATTCAATACCTGCTGTTTTTATTGTATCACCCAGTCCTTTATTCTTTTCTTTATTAAGTATCATACTTTTTCTGCTTAAACTTTTAGCTAAATAACTTCCCTTATCCACTCTTTATTTTAGCTGTTATTATAATATCATCTGCATAAGACATCATACCTGGAATTTTAACCTCCATTTGAATGTTATGATTTGCATTCTTCATTTTCTGATTTACTCTCTATCTACTGTATTCATAACCAAATAAAATACTACTGCTTATGAGACATCCTTGTCTTATACTATTATTCATATCTATTTCTTTACTTATCCATCCATTAATTGAAACCCTTATTTTATAATTCTCATAGGTCATTATGAACACTTACTTGACCTTGTTATCAATATTGCACATAGCCATTATTTTCCACAAAATATCATGCTGTATAGAATAAAGTCTTTATTAATTTAACCTTTCATACGTTTTACATCATCTTTCTTTCTGTTTACATCAGCTATAATTTCTCTCACTATAATTTGAAATTCCTGACATCCCATTCCTCTTATATCACACACACCTTTCTCCATGATCTACTGCAGCTTATTTTCAAATCTCTTTTGTATTATTTTCATAAATATCTTATGGTCTGTGTTATTTAAAACTATCAGTCTTCAATTTATTTATATCTTCTCTTTCTCCCTTTCTCTATATAAATTTAATATTCTAGTCCAAAATTCCTTATATTTTAATCCGTCATTCAACCATTCATTAAAGACACATATTAAATAGTTTTTCTGTCATCATTCTAGACTTTTATGCATTTCAAACCCAATACCATCTGGGCTTGATACTGATACTACATTTAACTGTTTAAAACTTTTTCTGATTCATGTAACATAATCTATTTCCAAGTTCTCTATTATTTTGTCAGAGATTGTTTAACTTCCCATTCCTTTATATCTTGTCTCCTTTTAACTAAGCCTTTCTTCTACATAACTTGTAATAATTTGCATAATTTGTTGCTGACTTTTCTTTTTATTACCTTCTTTGTCTGTCATTTCTCTCACTGTACTATCTTCTTTTACGGTTTTACGTACGTAAGGTGAAACGTCTTCCTTTCTTCCTTGTAAAAAATACTTTTGTTTATACAATAGTTATCTAATTCTGTTTCCTATAAATTTTTTTTCTTTCTTATAATAATCATTATTCTTATTATCTAAATTATTTTCACCTCTCTATGTATTTAGCATAGTCCTGCTTTTCTTTTTTCTTTTATTTTTCCAAAATAGATAACTATTTTTATATCTTCTTTTAAAAAAATCCACCATTCTGACCAGTTGACATAAAATGTGATCCTTCCATTAATTGCTTAATGTCTTTCTTTCTGTTTTCATTTCATTCATTCTCATTTATTCTTTTTATACATTTTCCTATCTTTATATGCTCTTCATTATAACATATTTCTACCCATATTGTCAAATGATATGAAAAACCTGTCATAGTAGTTTCTTCTTCCATTATACATATTCCCTCTGGTACAAAACATAATCTCTTTCAGTTTTTAAAGTACCACTCCTATAAGTCCGTGTTTTTTGTTCCATACTTCAAATTTTCCACATTTTATTATTTTCATCATGCATCTTTTTTGCATCATTTACTGTTTTCTTTTTATTAGCCCTTAAGTCACTCCTGTAGTTATTATATCCATGTTAACAAAAGCATAATCCAATATTTTCTGAAATAAATTCTGCCTTTCTTTACTAGGTACATATTCATGTATAGCAATAATTGTATACAGTTTTTCTTATCATCTTACATCTATAATAGTTATTCTTCCCATTGTTAGTAATATAACATCCAAAAGTTTTACTGCTCTTCTACATAGGATTACTATTCCTGAACACTGTTCATTTCCTGTGTTCCATATTATTTCCCCATCCCGTTTTTTTTTTTTTTTTGTGTCTTTAGTCTTTCTTCCTATATCAAAATCCTTAGGTCTTCCAAAGCAATTAATATCAACATCACATTTGTTGTACCATTCTAAAATTGCTATTATTCTAATATTATTTTTCATACTATTAACATTCACAGATAGAATTCTTCAGTTATTCCTTTCTCTCTTTCTTAGTTTAGGAGATGTCATCCTGTATTAATTCCTTATAAGAAAGGCTTCATCCATTTTGTTTAATTTTTCCTTTATGCTAATACCCTTAATTTTTCTTTTTCTGACTTTAACTATCAGTAGAAGTCTTTCTACCTCTTATTTTATACTTTATATATTCTTTATCACAAACTTCTGATTCTATCACTAATTCATCTCCTTGATTATCTTTTCCATTGTTTTACTTTTTTTTCTTCAGTGCTTTCTTTCTCTTTGCATTAATTTGTGTCACTTAGCTCATCCTCATTTTCTTTACAATCCACCCATAAATACCCCCTTTTTTACATTTATAATATCCAAGTTCACATTTTTGGCTTCATGTCCTGTTTTATCACATATATAACATTTCTTCTTGTCACAACTATTAATTAAACGTCCTTCTTTCAGGAAAAATAACAAGTCTTTTGTTGCCCCCATGACTTCACCACACCCCTATTACCATCAGCATTTATAACACGTGGAATATGTACAATTTTATCCATTTCCATTTTCAGAAAAATGTTGCATTCCCATGCACCAGTCCACAAACCCCTATTGTCATAAACTTTTTAAATATCTGTTATTTCTTTGCATACATTTTTAAATATTATTTTAAAGTCTATCAACTTCTATTCGGAATTCTGTGTGTACTTTCTTTTTAGTCTCTCAAAAATATGCCTTATTATATATTCATTCCAAGGACTGTCATTCTGTCTTTTTCCATACTGACACAAAAATCTATCCATGGCTTGCACAGTTTCAACAAAAAAAGTTCGAAACTGTCTCTTTGTTAATTAGAATAAATGCTATTAACACTTTTATTTTTGTTCCCAATTATAGAATTACATTGCCCCATACCTCATCTGTTCAGTTCCTATCACTTTTTACTGTGTATTCTTACTGCATATTTTTTGTTTGTGCTGTCTTCTCTTTTTCTGTCTGCCCTCCTTCCTGTTTAGCTGTTACTGTCACTGCATAGTCCATCCTTTTCCTACTGTTCCCTCCAATGTCACCAATTCATGTCCTTTGTTTATTTTCCCCATTATGTCACTTCAGGAAACCTCATTTTCTGGCTCACTCTGATTTATTAAATTGTGTAATATATCATCCTGTAATTCTCCCAAATGGAGGGTTGTAATCATATACTCCTCTATGGCTTTCTCCTCAGCTTGCTCAAACAACCTCTTCTGGAATACCTCCTCCACATCCTCCGTCACATTGCCACATACTGCCTCTGTGCTGGCATTCACCTCCACTTCTTACTGCTGTTCCATCACACACACCATCCTCCCAGCTGCTTCAGTGCTAGGAATGGGATGTGCACATGTATTTGTGTTTCAACAACGCAAATACAGATAGTGAGAAGGGAAAGTTTCCTGATGCCCTGGCCAGATTTCCCCTAGTAGTAAAAATACCACCTCAGGTCTCCCCCTGAAAAGAAGCCACTAGCTGAGTGGGCCTAACCCAGTCAACAAAGGATAAGTAAATAAATTCTGAGATTTGAGAATTGATTTTACAGGGCTGGGATGTGATTCATAAAGGATTTATCAGTATTTTTTATTTTGTTTTGTTTTTTAAACAGTTTTAAATTCTTAGAATGTAGTCAGTCACATAGATACAAATACAGTAATAAAGAAAACAAATCATAGCAAGTATTTTCGTACATTATACATATCTGTTTTGTTTTTAACAATTATCATTCACTCCAATATTACAGTAATTGCCCTATTCCTACCTTCCCTTAAACCTTAGTCTCTTTTGGGCATTATTCTTTGTGTATTTTTTCTGTAGATTCCATGCTGCAGTCTTTATCGATCAGCTCATCTTTCTTTCCTTTGTGTACCGTATTACCTAAAAATCTAAATTTCCCCTTCTCATACTAGTTATTTTAAAGATAAAACTAAATATCTTTATTATTTTTCATACAAACACAAACATTTCTTCCTGCCACAAGCACTACTCCTTGCAGGTGACATTCATCCAAATCCAGGTCCCACCTCTCACTCTTCTACCAATAATACTATCACTATTAAAGTAGTAAAGCCTAGTCGTCCCATAAAACATATCTCATTCTACTCAAAGAATACTCAAAGTGTACTTAACAAGGTAAGAGAATTCCATGCCTGGCTTGCTCACCATACTCCTGATATAGTCACCCTAACAGAAACCTGGCTGAAACTTCGAAGCCCTGACACACAAATACTCCCTCCAGATTGTAATATCCTTGGCCTAGATAGATCTCCAAAAGAAAAAAGGGGGTGGAGTTCTATACTGTGCTCCAACCAATTCACAGACAGCTGATTTTAAATTTAATAACTACACTACAATCACTGTTGCAGCCATCTACATTCCTCAAGGGAACAACATTCCTGTATTGGAAAATATTCTCTCATATCTCTCAAAACACATCCCAAATGAAACCATACTCCTCAGGGATGTTAATAGTAACATCTCTGCTGTCCTAACTCCACCTCTTTTATTGACTTACACGGGTTTTCTCAACTCATCTCTCAGCCAACCCATTTCAATAATTCAAGCAGTCCTACCACTCTTCTTGACTGGATAATAGTTTCTGATCCCAGCAAATATCATAATCCAGAAACACTAGCCAACTCCCTAAGTGACCACTCCCCAGTAAAAATCATTAGATTTACTCCTCACTTCACTGGACCACATAGATATATAACCTGCTACAAACTAACTAACTTCTGCCCAGAGACATTTAAAGACCTGCTCTCTAGCATTAACTGGGCTACTCTAACCCAACTCCCCTTCGATGAAGCAGTCCACTTTTTCAACTCTAGCTTTCTTAATATTCTCAACAGCCTTGCACCTCTCTGTACAGTTTGTATTAAATCAAACATATCCCCATGGCTAACTAATGCTACTCGCACCCTAATGAAAACACGAGACAGGATGTAGAAAACATGGGTTAAAACTAAACACCCTACTGATTTACAAAAGTGTAAAGAACTCAGAAATCTGACAAAAACATATTAGTAAAGATAAAAGGGAATTTTTATTTAACCCCCCCCAACACAAAGATCAAACCCCAAAAAATTCTGGAACTCTATAAACCAAATATTGCATCCCAGGAACCCTTCTTCTCCTAATCCCTGTCCTAACAAGAACCCAGAAAAAACTGCTACTATCTTTAACACCTATTTCATTGAATCCATTATCTAAAATGATCACCTGTAATCCCTCTTCTACTAGCATAACAAACTTTAAAAACAACTTGACTACTAATTCCTCTGAAACCTCTCCTACCCCAAACTCCTCCAGTACTTTTTTTCTCTCAATTCTCTTCCTACTAGCTACATTAAATCTTTACTCTCCAAACTAAAACCCTGCTCTACATCAGCTGACAATATTCCTTTTTATTTCCTTCAATTATCTGCTGACTCACTGGCTCTCCCAGTATCTATCTTGATAAATCGCTCTATCACCAAGTCAAAGGTCCTCTCTATCTGGAAATAATTCTGCATCTACACAAAGGAGGTAACTCCACAGAAATCTCTAACTTTTGGCCCATAGCTATCCTATCCCCACTCTAAAGTTTTGGAAAAATGCATAAATAAGCAAGTCATACAATACCTACTACAGGAAGACCTGCTCACACCCACACAACATGGCTTTTGCCACAAATATAGCAGTACCACTGCCCTCATATCCTTCCTTAACAGTATTTCTCTGGCCAGAGATAATAACAAACTTGTCTCTTGCCTTTTCTTAGACCTATCAAAAGCCTTTGACACTGTGTCTCACTCTCTTCTACTAACCTTAACTTCTTCACTTCTACTGTTGCTTGGTTTTCTAGCTATCTCACAGATCAAAAGCAATCTGTGAGATGGGTTTCTGCACTGTCCCCTTCTCTCCCAGTAAAGATTTGTGTCCCCCAAGGCTCAATACTTGGCCCATTACTTTCAGTATCTTCACTAATTTACTCTATACATCATGCCCGCAATCATCCCTGGTACAATATGCATATGACTCTACAGTCATCACTATTGCTGGCAATCCCTCAGAACTTATATCTACCACTCAGACAGCCTTCAACTCAGCTGAAACCTGGCTTGCTAATAACTTGCTTATCCTGAACCCCCAAAAAAACTCCTACTCTTCTTACCTAAAAATCTTTTACCACTTTAAACCTACCTTCTCAATGTTGTCTTTGAACAATATTCCAATCCAAGTTAAATCCAACACAAAGCTCTTAGGTGTCATCATAGACGATCAACTTAAATTCGACTTGCACATTAATAACTGTATCCAAAAGACTCATCTAAAACTGGGCCTCCTATATAGAAATTAAAAAATTCTCACTGACAAAGCAAAAGTAACCCTCTTTCATGCTTACATCCTCCCTAGTCTCCTGTATAGCTCTCAGATCCCTTACAAATCTCAATTCCTCTCTCCTTACCAAACTTGAATCAACCTATACCAGATTTGCAGCACATTAAACATACAAATCCCATCACTGACTCTCACTGAAATACATAAACTGGCTTGAACTACCCCACCAGCTCCTCCTCTCTCAGCTCCAAATTATTAATTCCATTCTATATGAACCTTCCTATTGCCCCAGCTTAGTTCTTCTCATCTGTCATTATTCCCCCACTAGATCTCTATGCAGCTCAGACCAAGACCTTCTACAGATCTATAAACCCAAAACCAAAATAGGATGTAACCTCTATAACTACCATCTAACCATTTCTTGGAACAAGCTGCCTTTAGAAATTAAATCAACTTACACATTTCAAAGAGGTTACCAAGGAATACCTGAAAAACAAATGGTCCTGCCACTGTACTCACCCCTCTTAATCTTCCCTACTATCCTGCCTAACCTCTCCTCTATGTTGTTTTGCTTTGCTAACCTATTCCTCTCTCTACCTCTTAGTTCTTCCTAGCCTTCCTTACCTCTGTGATCCTAGCTGTCTTTACCATGAACCTCATGCCACTATTAATAAGTCACTTCTTTCATCTCTCTCCTTCAAATGTAATGTGTAACATCGACAAAGGTTTCCATTTTGTATACCTTCTAGATTGATAAAAAATGTTTATATATTGTTATATAGTATACTTAACATACTTCTTTATACTTCTGTTGTAAAAATTTTTCTTAATCACTCTGTTAATGCTTATGAATCACCTTATTTTAATGCTTGTGGAGCTTTTCTCCCCAGGCCTCCACTGAAAAAGGGCTACTCAGCTCAGTCAGACTATCCCAGTCAACAAATGTAAAATAAATAAATAAATATATATTTCTATGTAATTTGCTCATTTCCTTTTCAAAAATCCAGCGTGCAAGTTCTTGTGTCTCATTTACAATATTCAGTACTTCAGTAACAGCTGGTTAAGATTTTAATTTCTGTTTCCTAGTACTTGCTGTTTTAACAGTCAGTACCATTAAACTTAGTAAGGCCTTAAAATGTTTAACAATTTGAATACTATATCTGTGCATAAAAGAATTGTTTCTTTAGTTACTACCATTTGCTTCCCCAACATTTCTGATAAAATATTCTGTAAGGATTTTTTTTAATCTGACATCTTATTACATTCCCAAAAACTTGTTCTAATTACTCCTCTCTTACCTTTCGCAGTTCATACATTTGCTATCTACCTGTGGAAAAATTCTCTGAAGTCTGCTTGCAGTACAAAATATCCATGCAAACACTTTTCAAGCTAAAATCCTAAACCTTCTTGATTTTGCTGCATACTTGAGAGTCATACAGATGTCCTATTATTTCTTTGTATATTGCCTTTCAATTCTTTCTTCCTAGTCCTTTCTAACTACCTCAGATTGATTCTCATAATGCACTACTTTATATGCCCTACTAATTATTCCCTTTTTAACAGCAAGACTCAACTAAAAGCAGGTATTTCACTTAGCACTCCCATTTCCCTTTGTGTTTGCTTATGCTCTGTTATCAATCCATGGTAAGAAAGGCAGTCTCTAACCTGCAGTCCAAACATCTGCTTGGCCTCATCCCACTGTTACCTTTCTCTCCCTAATCATTTGCTCCCAATACATTGGTTCCTTTGTAAATTGTTCATTTTCTCCAGTAAATTCCACCTTCCTGTTACTATTTTGTATACCTCTATTTGTAATCATCCTTACTGGTACAAATCTATCTCCTTTCTCTGTTTCAGTATTGGCTTAGTTCTTCAAATAATTTCTGACACTTAATGGATATACTATTTTATGTGGTTGTGTTATTTTCCTTAAGGATCTGCATTCAAAATTCTCCTCTCTCCTTACTTCTCAAACCCTGCCCCCATTTCATCACTACCCCTTTCACTATGATTTATAACCTTGTGATTGTGTTATGCATATGAGCCTTAACTCCATAGCTCTAAAGTCAGCCTTTATATCATGTAATCCTAAACCATCTTGTTCTGTGGAAATAAAATCAAGTTATCCCAATTAACTCTTGTTGTGTTTCCTCAACAAATAAATTATTTCATTTTATTATTAATTATGGTACAGAACTTCCCCACTTGTTGATAAAAATATGCCAGATCTGTATTTAAAATTTAATTGACTAAAACATTTTCCCTGCTTGTAGTTCACTATCTATATCTGTAATCAAGAGCTTCCAACTTTTCAGTTTGTGTATTATCATTTTAATCTCTTCTGACATATCCTTAGCTTCCATATTAGAATCCTTTTTAATCCATACCTTTGAGTACCTCGTCTATCTTGCCTCCATAAATGTGGGTATTGCTGAACCAATTTACATGTGAGTACATAGGTTACCTCTATAGACTTTGTTTTCTTTTCATTTATTTTATATGCTGAAAAGACTTGGAACTGTTTCAAAATGTTCTACAGCACCAAAATGTCCTTTTCTGGATTTATCAATTGCAAAATATTATCAGCGAATAAAGGTAACTTTTTTGATTACTACACTAGTTACATTCATGAATGTGTGCCTTCCTTAGTTTATTTGCTAATGGCTCTAAATACAAAACAAATAAAGGGAAAAGTCAAAGTTTGTTGGAGAGAAACCCTCCAACCTTAATTCTCACCTCTAATGCTTCATATAGTCTCCTAATTTTCCCTCTTATTCCATCAGAAAATGCAAATGCTAACATTGCCCTACTCATTAAATCCAGCTGGCTCTGTCGAATGCTTTCTGTGCACCAAGATTCGCCAACAATAGCAGTGTTTTATTATATTCTGCTTTCTTTCTATTATCATTGTTCAAATAATATCAAATGTCTGCCTTCTTTCCCCAAAACTAGATTGATCCATAGCTGTCAATGTTGGCAACATCTGTGCCATTCTGTTAGATAGTATAAGCATAAACATTTTTATAATCATGATTTAAAACTGACTTTGATCTATATGAAGCCGGGTCTGAAGGATCTTTACCCTCTTTGGGTATTACAGCCACCACAGTTTTCTTTCAAGGTGCTTCACTCTCCTCACCCATTTTAAAATATTATTAAACATTACCTTCCATGTATTTATAATTTTCTTCCCTCCCAGCTTCCAAGTTTCCAATAAAAGACGATCTGTTCCTTGAGACTTCCCTTTTGATTAATTACACATCTCTATTATTATCTCATTACTTCTTATTTTAGCTACTAATTGCTGAGCCTCATTTGTCTCTAACATTGAAATAATCGAGTCTTCCATAAATATTTCCATTTGTCCTTCTTCGTTTCCATGTTCTTCTACCCTATAAAATTTCATAAAATTTGTGAAATGTTTTGGATAAGGGACTCAGAAATTCAAGGATATAATTTCTACGTTAATCAAGAAAAGTTGGCTTTATTTGCAGATGATATTATTTTCTAACTGATAAAACCAGAAAAGGGCATCTCAGTGTTGTGGAACATTTTGATACAGTTTCAAGTCATTTTTGGATATAAAATTAATGAAGATAAAACAAAGGCTGTAGCTGTGAACTATGAACCCACAGATGAATTGGTTCAATAATACCCATATTTATGGGGACAAGATAAGTTGAAGTATGTGTGAGTATGGATTAAGAATATTCTGTTATGTCAGCTAAAGATATGCAGAAAGAGTCTAAACAAAAGATAATACCAAAACTGAGAAACTGGAAGCTCTTATTTTTGGATATGAATAGCAACATGCATCCCTTTAGTTTTATATAGAGGCCAGGCATATTTTTATTAGCCAGAGGAGAAGTTGTGGCTTGTAATTAATAAAGGGTTGAAGGATTTTATCTGGGAGGGGAAAAGGGCAAGGTTTAGATCCCCAGAGCCACGCGCTCCAGGGATCTAAACCTTGTCATCACAATAAGCAAAACATGCTGGAGGGATGGGTTCCTGACCCAGAGACACCCCAGACTCTGGAATAGACTGCCCATACATGTCAAGAAGAGTGCCTCTTTGGCCATCTTCAAAAGGAACCTTGATGATTGGATGAGAGTAAAGAAATTCACCCCTGGGATCATGTCAGTTGCCCTGCTAGACAGGGGTCCAGGGAAGTAAATAGTGTGGGAAGAAATAACCAGGGAATTGTTATGGCTAGGCTTGTATAGGCCCTAGGGCCGATAGCCTAGTACCAACCTGTGAACCTATAAGTTGATTCTTCCAATAAAACAAGATGGATTTTAGATTGCCTGATTTGAGGGGATATGATAAAGCTGTATAGTTAAGGCTCATATGCATAATACAAGCAGAAACCTGTCATTTAAAGTGGAAAGCGGTGATGATGAAGTAGGAGGAAATCTGAGTGGGATTTTGGATGCAGGTCTTTGTGGAGAATGGCAACAGCCATGCAGAATGTTATATTCATAAACTAGCAGAGAGATTTTTAGTGGCTGAACCATTAAGAGAATGTTAAAAGGAGATTTTGCTGATGAGGATAGTTGTGTTTGGGAGTGCAGAGGGTGGGCAGGAGGCTGGAATTTGCTGGAGAGTGCTGGCAGTGAACCAAGGTATTGGGAACAGGTGACTGGAGAGGTGGCGTTGTGGGAGGAGGCCAGAAGGACATTTGGACTAAAGGCTGAAGACTGCCTTCTCTATCAAGGATTGATGTTTGCATATGGGCTGAAAAAATGGGGGTGTCATGGGTGGGGACCTGTTCTGGTTGAGTTTTTGATTGAATATGGAACAGGGGCTGCTGTTGAGGAGGGGATAGTTAGTAGGGCATATAAAATATTCCACGATAACTGTGGGAATTTGTCAGTGGAGATTAGAAGGGATTGGGAGGAGAGATTGGATGGGCTGTTCATAGGGAAGCAATGGTAAAACATGTGCTTGGCTCCCAGGTATGAAGCAAGTTCTCCTGGATGTGAGATTTTTGCATGGGGATTTATGTACCTGAAGCAGACTCCAGAGGGTTTTTCCTCTCGTGGATGGTGCGTGTTGGAGGCATGTTGCAGAAGAGGAAGGTAACTTAGAGCATGTGTTTTGTGAGGGTAGTGGGTTGGCAGACTTTGGGGATTCTTTACAGAGTGCTGTGTCAGAAATGCTGGGTAGATGGATGTAACTGGGTAAATTATTTTTTTTGAGCTGGGATACAGGATCTTAGTTGCCTAGATATAGTGGGGCCTTCTTGGGTATGGTTCTGTTGGCTGCCAAAAAAGCAATTAGAGAGAAGAGGTCAAGGTCTAGACTGGCTTTTTTGGGGGTGTTGAATATTGTGGCAGAGATAGAAGAACTAGAAGTCTGGTCTTTGGAGGGGAGTGGGAGAAAATTACATAGAGGTTATGGGAACAGTGCATATGGAGCAGTGCTTTGGAGGAGGATGGGGGTTTGGGGAGGGCAGGAGTTGATGATTTGTGTGATGTTGGATTGATGATAGTTGTACAAAGAAATGTATGTAGTGTGTAGTAATTACAACTAGAAATGTATTGTTCTGTTCTTTTTGTTATACATGTATGTTTGCCTGTGTCTTAAGTTATAATTCAATGAAGGTGTTAATTTGTGAAATATTTCTAATATATTTATAGGAAATTTGGTTATTTTCTTGTTACAGGCTCCCTAACTTTAACAACAACAGCTTATCCTTTCTGTTTCCCAAGTCATTGTGTCCCAGAGTTGTGAACAATACTGGTTTAAACAGTAAACTTTCTAAACTCAAGCATATTATCCCAATACTCCATTATCTTTCCTTTAGCACTTCCAAGTTGCTCTTCTTCTTTTTTGGTAAGATTTCCCTTTTTCTAGAATACTTTAAACATTGTCATGCCCTCTAAATAATTCCTGCTACTTTTTTGCAGAACTCTCTCTCTTATTTTTTCCATGTTTTTAAACTCTTTTTTTATTTTATCCCACTCTCTGTCTAGCTATCCCTTCTTAAGAAATTTCTATCTTCCCTAAAATCTGAAATCATTCCCGTTACCCATTCATTAAATTCATCTGTCTCTAACAAATAAGCAGGAAAGCACTGGTGTCTAATTTTTACTTCATTATCATGCATCTTTATAAGCCGCGGTGGTGCAGCAGTATCGTTGTCGCCACACAGCAAGAGGTTCTCCCGTTCGATTCTCGGTTGGAGCTCCTTCTGTGTGGAGTCTGCATGTCCTCCCTGTGGTCGAGTGGCATTTGAAAGACATGCGTGAATGGGCGTGCCTTCGTTGAAAGTTGGGCGTCGGGCTGGCACCTCGGCACCGTAAAAATCGACTGCCAATCATTAGCGGACCGGAGTTCCGCTGTGGCAACCCCTAACCGGGAAAAGCCGAAAGAAAAACAACATCATGATGCAGCTTTATCTTAGTGTTTATTGGTGCATGATTTAAAATATTTATTGGATGGGTTTCAAAGTTTCAATTAAATATACACATTCCTGTGAAACAGAATTTCTATCCAGTCTGGACCAGTTATTGTACCTTTGGAAGTAATATGTAAATTCTGTCTGGGTTCCTACCACTGAATTCATATCTTCTGTAACGTATTCTCATATATTTCTTAAGAAATCTACCCTTTTTGATATATTTTCTTTTCTAGGGCTCCAATATGTCCTTGCATATCAGATTCTTGTCCCCACCCATAAATAATTGAAAACTTATTCTTGCTCTCAAAATTTGTTTAAGCTCCTCAACAGTAGCTTTAGGAGGAATATAAATGTGAGTCTGCATTATTTTCTTCCCTTGCCAATATCCCCTTACTTATACAAATCTACCATTTCTCCTTTTTTCTTCTCATGTCACTATAATAGTCCCTCTATCAGTATTATTACTCCCTTTTCCTTTTGTCTGTGATATTCTGCTGAATGCCTACTCTGAATTTCCTTCTTTGTCAAATTCACATGCTGATTAATATCCAAATATGTCTACTGCAACTTTGCTATTTGTACCCTACATATTTTAATATAATTCAGTACTCTTTGCTTTTTCTGTATACATGTAAAGCCATTTATATTCCATGATATCATGAACAGAATAGCCATCACAATAGAAAGCTATTACTCCCACCTATTGTACATGATAATTCTTTTGAATATATGTCTCCAACTTTTTGCTTACATGCACACATTCATGTTTGGAAGACTGATTTATTATGTAGTTGCTTCTTCTCAACTCCATTTGAACCTGTTACATTTTTCATGACTTTTTGATTCAGTGAAACCACAAAAAAATAACAGACAGATTTTCAGGACTCCCTCATCCCATTTTAATTTAGTACACAATTTGGTGTTTTATTCTGTTTTAGAAAACAAAGTTCATCCTCCAAGTAGGAGCATTTGCCCCAGATCTACAGCTGTATCCACTGGCATTACTTTATCTAAAATTAGGATTATCTATGCAAAAGCGCTTGCTGGAACCTGTGTTCTGATTTATACTAATTGCTGACTGTCCTGTACTTATCTGTAGTTCCTTCCCTGATATGAATACAGTTTTCAGTAAACATTAGCTTTTAACCCAAAGAAAGAGGACACTGGCTACCATTAAAAAAATAAATTAAATTATACACTGCTCCATTAATGTACTGAGACTGCTTGAGAGGGAACTACTTGTATAACTTATTCACTTCTCATAGTTTCTAGCTTCATATTTTTTACTGACCTGCTTGCCAATGTACTTTAAATGTTATTTACACTTTCCCTTGTTCAATTCTGTCAGCAGTGTTCAGATTTCTCATGGTTAATTGCTTGCACCTACAGACATATACTGGTTATTTCAGAAAATTGGCATGAAATAATATTTGTAAATTTTACTCAGAACACGCTTTTCTGTTCTCTCATATTCTGTTGCTTATAGTCAGCTCCTGTGCTTTTTTCTGTCTCTCAAGCATTTTCTTTTTACACAATAGAAAATGTTTCACTGGCAAAGCCTGTATGTGGACTTTGTTATCGTCAAAATAATGACTTGGCGCTTTGTTGGCTAAACTTTTTTATTTACTCCTTAGCCTTTTCAGCATCAAAAATGTGTTTGATCATCCAGGAAAAAATATTCAGAAAAAAAGCTGAATATAGCAACTTGAGTCTCATATTTGTCCCTTGACATTCCCTCACTGGTGGAATAAATTTGTTAATTTTCTGCCTGGTGTACAGTGAATAATCATTTCTCACAAACACTCTGCTATCTGCATTTTTAATACTTTTCTGTTCCACCACCATTTTGTTAGGCACAACACTTTTTGCTGGCATGATTACATATTTACTAATATAGCTCTTGACTACTTTCTCATGTGCAGATTTAGAGCATAAACACAGTGTAATCTCCCAATTAGCAAATCTTGTTGTGGAATACCAGTCCAGTTGTGTATCTGTGCTTTCATAAAATTAGTGCAGTCTGTTCCTTCCAGTTTCTCTTGTTCAGCAGAAAATCTCAGTTTTTTCCTGTGTGATCCATCTTCTAATTCTACTGCTTTGAAACACCTCTTCTTGAGAAATCTCATGCTCGGCTACCATTTTTTTAAGTTTCTTCCTCTGAGTTGTGTAGTTTTATCAGTTCACCTAAATATTTCTTTAAAGCTCATTTTATTTTCCAGCCTTTTGTTATTTCAGTGTTTCACTTATTTTAAACACATCTTAGCTCATTTGAATGCGTTTTCCTCTTAATTACTGGAAGCCATCTCCTGAACCACAGCTATACAATTCTTCTTAACCAGATATTCTCCTTCTCCTTTTCTGGTTGATTTTCTTTTACTTTCTTCAAATCTCTTCTTCTTTGTTGGCTTCCAGGCAGTGTAATTACTAGCCAGTAACTGAGTGTTACCCAGACTGATAACTTTTCTGACTCTTTTTCTGAGTTGCAGTTTTCACAGTGAGAGACCTGTAATCAACCTTCTGATCAGTCTGCAGCCATCTTGAAAGTCCAGGATTTATCAGTCTTAAAAAGATGTATAAAGCATCTTATTTGCTTACTACATTGACAGAAAAAAATTTATCTGATATGTTTTTTTTTCCTGTGGATAAAAACGTGATGTCCTTTTATTAGTCATGCCTATAAAAAGTCCATTCTTTGACATCTTTGAGGGCTGAACTATACATCTATCATTGTGCATAAGCATGAGTCAAAATGATATGATTTGGCAAGCAACCTTCATAGTAGAAAAGTTGCCATAGGAAAATGATGAACAAATTCTGTTTGTGGTAAGTATTGCTTCCCACTTATTTAAATAAATTTGTGTACTATAGCACTTCTTACAGTTTTAAATATCTGGTATATAGGATTATGCCCAGAAGATAGACATGGCTGAAGGGACAGTCTTATTCATAGAAGGATATTACCCATATCAGAAGTCTTCCCAGCAGCAAGTAGTCCTGCTTGGGGAAGCAGCTAAATTTCTAGTGATGGAGAGAGAGAAAAAATAAAGAGAAGAAAGTCTTTGTTTAGTATGGTGTATGTATGTGCATGTAAGGTCTCAGGCTATGGAAAATGTTTTTCTTTCATTTTAATACATGTGGCCAGTGACAGAGGTCTACCTTTCAAGGTCAGGCTACCAGAGCTAGATTCTTCATAAAGAATGAATTGCAGGTTACAGAGAAAAGGATTCCAAACCACAGTTCTTCATTAGTTCGGAAACCACTTCCATTGGTAAAAGAAAGACATAACCAGTTTACTCACTGTGCATCTTGTTCATGTGATTTAGGGAGTGCCCATTATGCCTTTCCATCTCTGAGTTCACCTCCAGAGCTGGCTATTTTATGTCAGATAAAGTTGCCAGCAGTGAAGTAGTTATCTATAACTGGAGACAAAATACCAAGTGTAACAGGAACTGGACTGTTCTGTTCCAGACCTACAAATATGTTGTGTTTTGTGTGAGGTTCACAAGAAAATATTTTCTTGTAAGGTAGACTATATTTGAATTTGAGAGGTACCTTAGGCCCTTGTAGTCAGAATGAGGTCCTTGCAAAAGTGATTGGTAAAGAAAGCTTTGATAATAATGGTCCCTTATGGCCACGGTGGTGCAGCAGTTATCATTGTTGCCTCACAGCAAGAGGGTTTTCAGTTGATTCTCAGCTGGGATGCCTTCTGTGTGGAGTCTACATGTCCTCCTTGTGGTCGCATGGGTTTCCTCCGGGAGGTCCAGTTTCCTCCCAAATTCCAAAGATTTACAGTAGGTGGACTGGACATTCTAAATTATCCGTAGGTGTGAGTGTGTGTGCGAGTGAGTGGTAAGGATGAACTATGGTGGCAGGGCTAGCCACCCAGAAGTGTAAACCTTGGGTCAAGATGATTGTTGAAGTGACACTCCAACTCCATGTGAAAAATGAGAAAAAGGGGATGAGGATAGATGGATGGATCTAATTTGAAGGAGCAGGGTTATATTGAAGATTTAGTTTTGATGGTCATACAAGAAGAATTATGCATATTAGCTGAACTTAAGATATGCCATGTTTAAACAAGTTTCTCAAACTTAAGAGATTCACAGTGGTAACTCATATGTTCTCCTTCTCTTTCATGATAGCGACATGGCTAATGACTCTGGATCTGAAAGATGCTTATTGGTATGTAGGAGCACTCAAAGTACATAGCAGAATTCTGAAGTTTCATGCAAGAAGTCAGCACTTCCAGGGCTCTACTCTTTGGTTTACTGATAGCTCCTAAGGGTATTTACCAAGAGTCTAGTCTTGGTAGTAGCAATACTAAGGGTGAAGGACATTTGTATTTTTCTTATATAGATGAGTATTTGATATATTCAGTCAGCTTGTGGAACACCTGACAACTATGATCCTTTTTCAGGACTCTGGGCTCACCATCAGCAATAAGTCAGACCTGATTTTATCCAACTCAGATGTGTTTTTTTTTTTTTAGGGGGGGGCTCCATTGCATAACAACAAACACAGTATATTCCTGGCATAGACAAAACCTAAGAAAACATTAAGATTTTTTTGCTGGTCGGTTGTCAGTGAAGGAGTTTTCAAACATTAAGTTTTTGAAGGGTTTTTGCTATATGACATTAAGAAGCCTAATGACAGAGGATGCAAGACTTCACATGAGAAAATTACATTTCTGTGTCTTGAAACCAGGTAATTATGGGAGAGTATTAAGTTGGTAAAGTCTCTCCTTCTAATGGGAGTCAGTAGTGGACTGCTGTAGTTCAGAATAAATTCATTGGTTGGAAGCTTTATGGTCTCCATAAATACTGTATGCAGAAATCTCACAGGTTTGATATCCCAAGCTAGAAGAGGCTTTGCCAAGATTTATTTATTTATTTTATTTTACATTTGTTTACCGGGATAGTCCAACTGAGTACATGTCCATTTTCAGCGGAGGCCCGGGGAGAAAAGCTCCACATAGACAAACTTACATAGATTACACAGAAGTTAGCAAACAATTATAAAAACAAAGTGATTATATACAATGGGTTAGTAGTGTTCCCTAGTAGGGACTCACAATTCTCATGGACAGACAATTAAAAGTAAGAGACATCAGATTGGAAGCAGAGCTTGGTGATGTATTTACAAGTTATGATAATTGCAGAATATGCTTTTAGTTTATAACTTAATCAGGGTTGGTACATGGGCATAGCCAATTCACTTTAAGATACAGTTTGAGTTTTTTTTAAGAGACTTTTGGAGGATTGTAGGGTTATATAGTTTGGCAATGAATTCCAGGTTTTGTCAATGAAGTTGGCAAACAGGAATTCACCAGCAGAGTTATTAGCTTTATGGGTTTGGACCAGTAGTTTATCGGCTGACCGTAGGGATCTTAGGTTGCTATATGGCTTAATAATATTTTTAAGTGAGGGGGTATCCTCAGGGTGGTACAAAATTTTGTGCGCTATTAAGAGTTGATTGAATTGAATTAAGCTGGGCAGTTCTAGCCACTCTAGTTGTTTAAGGTTCTGGCAGTGGTGGGTTCTATAGGTGGAGCCAGTGGCAAATCTGGCAATATGATTGTAGCTATGGGACAGCTTACCTAGTTCGGATTTGTTGAGGTTTGAAAGTACAGGCAAGGCATATAGTATATATAGTATAAAAAGATAGTTTTCAGGAGATGCAAACTGGGCCTTCAAAAAGTTGTACATGTATGGCTTGGCAGGTGGCCATCTATCCATATTTTAACAAAAATAACCAAGTATAGCCTAAAATTAATGGAGGTTTTTTCAAGACTGTTTTAGGAAATGCTAGACAGGGCATCCAACAGCTAATGGATGTAAGACTTGCTTCTGTGGTCAAAGGCTATGTCTTGTAGAATCAGGAATGAGTAAAGTGATGTTATACAACTGATGTTATACAGTTATGTAAGGTACCTCCCATAACAATAGACATCCAAAGTCATTCCTGTCTCTCCCAGGTACCCACTAACCTTCCCATCCATGATTTTCAGCTATGTGTATTGTTCAAAGATTCATAGATTGTTACTAGGCTAATGACCCATGAGGCCTTTCTAAGCCTAGCCAAGTTTTCCCGAAAGAATATTGATGTCCTATATCCAAATAGGACATTGAGGGCCAGGCATTTATAAGCTACCTCTGTTCATATGGGACATGGGTGCCAGGCCTGGTGTAAATTTCCTATTCCTAATCCAATTGTCTAGGTTGTGCTTAAACTGGGGGATGAATGAACTCAGCTTCACATGGATGGGAAGCCTGTTCCATAGGACGGGCAGTCTCCAGGACACATATCTGTCTCTCCAGCATGTTCTTTTTAAGTCACAGACCAAATTCAGGCCCATAGACCTTGAATTTCTGGTACTCTTTGACTTACAAATATGTAGGAGATTCGTAAATGTGGGGTTTGTGAGTGCCTTGTAAGCCAGGCATAGATCACCTCTCATCAGTCTATAAGAGACTGAATAGAGGGAAAGGGCTTTAAGGTGCTCTGCACAAGGCAGGTTTGTTACACCTTGTATTGTTTTTTGTAAGGAACCTTTGACGATGTTCTCATTGCTGCATATGCAATTGGGTACAGAAGCTGTACCAAATCTTTTAATTTAGCTCCTGGATGTCTCTTTTTAATGGAGGCTGATCTTCATAAGCTGACCCAGGGCAATATGTTCAGTGTTGTGCCATTATCTGAGGGATGCTTTTAATGGTGTTTAATGGAGTTTAACCTTTACAAGCCAGCCTTAAAGATTAAGCTCCATTAAAAACTACACAAGAGGATAGTAAGCAACAGTAAACCCCAAACAAGTTTGCCATCCTTTAAAGGCGCTGTACTGAACATGTTGCTGATTGCCAACTTGGGAAGATCAAGCTCCATAAAAAGAGACAGCCGGCAGACAACCTGAAAGATTTGGTATAGCTTTTGTACCCAAACAAGTTTTCCCTTCGATAACGGTCCAACAATAAACATGTTGCCCTGGGTCAGCTTATGAAGATCAGGCTGCATTAGAAAGAGACAGCCAGCAGCTAAACTAAAATATTTTGTACAGCTTCTGTGCCTAATTCTTTTTTGGTAGATTTCATAGGTCCCCTGCACCCAGAGGCGGCTGGTGCAGACAGCTGAATGTGTGGGGCCAGTGGGAAGGGGTGCAGCCAATGAAAAAGAGGTGGAGCTATGCTCAAAACCACAACTGGAACTTTAATTAAATATGCCGCCCTGGGTGCCAAACCATCATTACTAGAGTCCAATCAAGACAAAATGAAGTGTAGAAGAAAAAATATTTCAATGCATTAGCTACATGACAACTTACTTAATATCTAGATGGAAACACAAAGGTTGTGAGGCATGAAAAAATAAAGTACTTTTTAAATACATTACTGGAATGCCAGTCAAAAGCAGTTCTAATTATAATTTATATTCAGCTTTATAAAATTACCAAGTAATATGCTGAACATAGCAATCTCTGTGATACCACCACTTGTAAAAATGTTTCTTATCCAAAAAAGATCTGCTGCCTGTCAACAACTATCTACATTTTCATAGGGAAAACCTGATCAAAGTAAAAACAATGAACAGCAAACAAGAAACAAGCCCAAGATAAATTGCTTAAAGTATTACTGCAGAAGTTATGGGCCACACATGATAGATTGGCATTCCGTTTAGTTTACAGGTAAAGCCTGCAAAGATAACTACAAGTCTACAACAAATGTAATGAGGTTCTGAAAATACTGTAATCCTGTCCTTTATTACAAATACTGTCATATGCATTTCAATACCTAAAGCTTACATGTTATCTAGTTATGTAATTATTCTCTGCATGGCAACAACAAAAAGGCTTTCAGTGTTGGTAATTCTTTAACAGTATGCTTATTAAAGCTTACTTGCATCTTAATCTCCGACAAGCTTACCTGATGGTCATTAAATCATTGCTACTTAAACACAGAGCAGCAGGGCACTGCGACAGCATGCATTTTCTGAATAATAAGAAGCATAAATCAACAGTATAAAAATATGACAGAAAACCAGAACATTCTGCAAAATCAAGGACAGATGAAAAGCCACTGTCGTACTTGTGGTCTAACTTGTATGGGGGAATACTCTGCACACTTACACTGCATAACTGCTCCTTGCCTTGCTTGGACACATTCAAAGCCACTACAGTGGGGAGTGGGGTGCAACAAGTATGTCAGAATTTGAAATGTCTCTGGCTGACGGTGATGGCTCTGACACTCATACCTCTCAACCTCAGAGCAAGAAATCTGGAGAAAGCCATACATAAGAAGTGGGACACAGGCCCAAAAATAAGAACAATTTTTAAATATTGCTCTTATAAACTTAGAAAGATAATAGACTAGTAGTAGGTCTTGCATGAGTATGAATTTTCTGAAGGGTATGAAATCTGAAACTCAAATGTCTGCCATTATTTTCTAGCTTCAGTTTTTAATGATTTGCCACTAATTTGCCAGAAAACTACAAATATATGAAAAATGGAATAAAAATGCCAAAATAAAATTGCCGCACAATACAGCTGGGAACCTGTCAAAGAAGGGACACCTTTTTAATATTAGTACTGTTAACTTGAGCAGCTGACAAAATAAGAGCATCTACATGCATTTCTGAAATAAAAGTAATCTATAATTCTGATAATTACAGTTATTTATAATTGTAAACCCTCCACGTTTCCTTCCAAAACTGCCATTTTGCAGAGAGATTATTAGAGGGATGGCAACATTTTGAGCCAAAATTGGAGACAGTTGAGAGGTTTGGATATTCCTAATTCTATAAAGTGATTTATTTGCATGTACCTCCCAACCTCTTAATGCAGGAAATCTGGACAAGGCCAAATATATTGGGAGAACATACAAACGGTACTAAAAATTGCTCTTGTATAAACTCAAGACAGTTGATAGAATAACAGGTCTTGCTTTAGCATGCATTTTTCTGAAGGTTATGACGTCTGAAACTCAATGTCTGTCATTATTTAGTGACTTCATTCCTAAATGATTTGCCAGAACACCACAAATTTTATGAGGAACAAACCAAAAATAAGAAGCAAAAATCTGGACAGTTGAGAGGTATAGTTCAGCCGGGGCTGTCTTTGAGTTTGCTGCCCTTCCCCCCTCACAAAATCATGGTCGAATGGAGCCTCCCCCTGTAGCCATTCCAATGTCCCATTCCTTGGTTATTTTGCCCCATTTACCATAAACACTGTAATATGCATACTTGCTGCGGTGGTGGTGCTGCGGTGGCATTGTCGCCTCACAGTAAGACGCTGTCCTGTTCGATTCTCAGGTAGAGCATCTTCTGTGTGGAGACATGCATGAATGGGTGTACCTTCGTTGAAGGTTGTGCATCAGGGCTGGCAACTCGGCACGTAAAAATCTACTGCCAATCATTAGCAGACCGGAGTTCCGTTGTGGCGACCCCTAACCGGGAAAAGTCGAAAGACACAACAATTGTAATGTGCATACTGCTTTACTTCTGCAATGATTTGGATTTCATTTGAAAGTTTTATTTTGCATTTTACAGCACAAACACATATATCTACTAAACAAAGTAATGTAGTCTCACAATGAAAATAGACTTAGCATTAAAACTTCTCTGCCCTTGAAACTCACATTCATTGAAACAGCATTGAAACCCACATTCAAAGAAAATACATTTTGCCAGTGGCAGATAAAGAGTAACATTGGGCTGTTTTCAAATCATAGGCCCCTTGAACATGAAACATACACGTGCTCTTTGGTACACCATCCTGATTGTATTAAATTATATTCTTTGTACAATACAATACAGTTGTTAGAGGGCATTTTAAATTTATTGTTTTGAACATTTTTCCAGTAAACAATGAAACAAAATGCATGCACCAATAATGACAAAACTGCCCAATTCAGAATATTTCCATCATAAAAGTCTACTCAGACTTCTACAGTCCACCAGTATCAGTAAAAATGCACAATCTCTGAAGAAGTAAAAGTCATCTAAATTCCACATTAAAGAAATATGTAACTAATGAAGAGGTTGCTGCTAGCAAACAACTTTATATGTCATTGTTTCATCTACAAATAAAGTGCCTGTTGTCCTTGAGGAATAAATTGTCTATGTTGCATTAAAAATGATAAGCTAGTAATATCACAATAGGGAATGGATGGCAAACTGATAACAGGTTCATAGTTACTAGGTATCTTTGCCAAAAAGGACGGCAGCATCCACCCCCTTTACAACATAGCACAGTATGAACAATGCATTTACCTACTGTGGGAGTAGAACCTACAGCCTTCTTCATCAAAAGCAAGTACACTACCTGTTGTGCTATTAACAATGCAAGCTGACTCAGCATAAGCAGCACTAACCTTTTGTTCCCCTGCAGCTCTCAGCTCCTTGTAAAATCTACTTGACACTCAGCTGCGTCTCTGAACTTTGCAGCACAAGAAATCTGGAAAATGCCAAAATTTATTTGGATGGGGAGCCCAAAATCCAGGGACACATTTTAAACATTGCTTGTATGGTGTTGGAAAGTTGCTAGAATAAAATGCTGTGTTACCACCATACATTTCACTGCCAAGTCTTAAACCCAGGACCCTGTGCAAAACAGAGCAGCATACCACTATGCCAACTCAGTTGTTTTATAAAAGAGAGGAAGACAAACTTAAATGGCTACCATTTACTGAATTCAGTTCTCACCATAGCTGTCAACCTCTTAGCACAAAACACATGAACAAAGTCAATAATGGGGGAATACAGCCCCCAAACATATTCAGTGAATTCAGTTCTCACCATAGCTCTCAACCTTAGCACAAAAAACCTGGACAAAGCCAATAATGGGGGGATACAGTCCCTAAAATAGGGACAAATTTCAAATACTCATAACTCATGTTATAAACTTAGAAAACTACTAGAATAAAATGTTTTGTGTTACCGTGTACTTTCTGAAGAATATGAAGTCTGAAATTCAAATGCCTGTTATTTTTATTTATTTAACATTTGTTAACCAGGAAAGTCTGACTTTGAACAAAAGGCAATTTTCAGCAGAGGCCCAGGAAGAAACACTGCAGACACATGTCTTTGTAAGGTGGGAGAACATGCAGACTCCACACACAAGGCACCCAAGCCAAGAATCAAACCAGAGAACCTGTAGCTGTTAGGCAACAATGCTACCAGTGCACCACTGTACTACTGACTACGCAAACCTACAGAAACCACAGATTTTATGAGGAACAGAACAAATATGAGATGGGAGGACATGCAGACTCCACACAGGCACCCCAGCCAAGAATCAAACCAGAGAACCTGTAGCTATCAGGCAATAATGCTACCAGTGCACCACTGCACTACTGATTCTGTAAGGAAAAACAAACATACAGAAACCACAGATTTTATGAGGAACAGAACAAATATGAGGCAAAAATCTGCAAACTTTTTTTACAAATGGTGGTGAGTAGGGAATTCAGGCCCATGTCACTTGCATCCATAGTACAGGGTTCAAGCCTGAGGTATTCTCTACCCACCACAATGTGTTCTCTGGGGCATTACACACACACACACCAACCTGAATAAGTTCAGCAGTAGTCTCTGTTCCCATCTACACAGAAATCCACTCTGAGCCTGCAGTAGTCTCACACACACTGACCAACCTGAATTAGTTCAGCAGTAGTCTCTATTCCCGTCTACACAGAAATCCACTCTCAGCCCACAGTAGTCTCACCAACTGACCTGAATTAGTTCAGCAGTAGTCTCCATTTCCGTCTATACAGAACTCTACTCTGAGCCCGCAGTAGACTCCATTCCTGTCTACACAGAAATCCACTCTCAGCCTGCGCAAGCTAACGGCTGGGTTTCCAGTCCTCCTGGTAGGTTTCTCAGCCTGCCGATGATGCTGGTTTCCTGTCAGAGTAGGCTGGAAGCCCCAGCCTGCTGATGATGCAGTCTGGTGTCATCCTGTTCTGTGGTCATCATCACCACACAGACTTCTGGGCTGCAGGGCAGGGATGCTGTTCTACCTTATCTGGACTGCCTGGCAGAGCAGTCTGGAGTTCTGAGAGAGTACCCGGAACTCCATAAGCACAGCATGCATGCGTGGAGTTCTGGACTCATTCATTTTATTTTTCTTTTCTGCTTTATTTCCCTTCTTCATTTCTAGGTGGGGGGCTGCAGTCCTGCAGTCCTATAGCACGAGCCGCCTCTGCCTGCACCCATGATTAATACTGCACCACCGCTTGAAAAATATCCACCCAAAAACACTCAACCTAAGTCTCTCACTATAAGCAGTATTTCCACTTAGAATCCAGCTACAATTAATAGCAGCACAATGGGACCATATGGCAACTTTTCATCGCTGCCTACACCCAAGTCCTAAGAATGGCATCGCCCTCCCACCCCTCTTTCAAAACATATAACTATTAGGCTTCCATAATTCCAAAAAGTCAGGCAAAAATCATGCTTTTAAGTACATCTGTTAACTTTTAATATTTGTATAGTTGTGACGGATCTTGAGAACCATGTGGCCGCATCCCTTATGGCATTTTCCACAACAGTTCCTTATTTACATCCCTAAAACTCCCCTCACCATTCCAATACCCATTTTTTAAAATACCCAGAACAAGGATACATGTGTTTTGCTAAAAATTTCACAACATAAACGATTGTACTGAAAATTATATAAAATAAATATGGGGACCTTCAATCCAGCCCCATTCCACCACGTGGCCGACTTTGTTTCCAACATGCCACCTACCAGACTATTTTTCAGATAAACGGATAGCACTGTATTAGCAACATCTAGTTTCTAAACAACTCTTTTTTAACTTAAGAATACTGTTTTCCTAAGTAACAGGGAACATATAAACATAACTAAATTATTAAGATACGAGGTCTAATCTCAACCCCCCCCCCATATTAGAACATTCACAACTCTCTGAACAAACAAGTAATTTTTAATTTTATTAGTTAAATCTCCTGAATCAGTTTAAGAAAGATTTTTATTTATACCATGGTTGGACTACCAACACAGTTTTTTTAGACACGTCCAGGCAGATATGAAGAAGGATCCCAGAATGCTCCACAGAATCTAGATGACTAAAACCCCAACTAACAAGGAACACATTTTAAAAATTTGTGAAATGCTTAACTTTGTTCCACATTCTGTGAAAATAACTGAACTGGAAAGTTAACTAAAAATTTGATGTTACTTAATGTCAATCAGGAAAATTAATATTAGGCAAACTAATTTAAATATGATAAAAATTACTTTTAATTTGCAAATCATACACTGTAAAATTTCTACCTTCACACTAGATTGAGATGCACCCACTCATATGAACAAGGGGAGGATCTGTACACAAACACAGTCCACCCACACAGGCCCACAATGAGGTTACTGGGGGAGGCTAACATAAAGCTCCACCCACAAATTCTGTAATTAATATGTTTGTGCTAACTCTGATTATTCAGTCATCTAGGCAACGCTAATCTGCCACTAAAGGATCGTCCACTGCAGCAAGCTGAGTACAAGTGTTTTATTTTAGTTATTAAATTTAGTTCTGATGTTTGTTCTGCTAACAAAAGGGCTGAATGCAGAGCACAAGTGAACGCAAAAGGGCAAAACAGAAATCCAGACCACCAGATCTCTTGGCCCAATTGGACTGACAAGACCCAGAGACACTGTAGGAGGCACTAACTACCACAGGAGATTTTCATGCTCGAAAAATCTCCATACCACAGGACTCAGCCTCAATAGGAGATCTACCATTTAACAAAATGTAACTGCAGGAATGTGTGACTGCAATATCTATAAGTCTTGGATTATTTTTACAGTTATCAACTCTGTTGTGAGCTATTTTTCATAGGTTCATATGTTAATATTAAGCTAATTGCCCTTATGGAGCATTTTAAGCCTAGCCAATTTCCCTTAATGTGAATCAAACCCTGTACCTTTTGTCTGTGAGGTAAATAACTTAACCATTATGATAATCGGAGGACTATTCTGTGGGAGAGAGAGATTTGTCATGCCAACAAGTCCTGTTTACATTGCACCATAGATTTAGGTGCCTTGATCTTCTATTTGTGTTACTACCACTTGTATGGATATGTAGTAGATCAAGCAAGATTTGGTTGTTCACAGTATTGTAGGCCAGGCATGGATCACTCTTGATCAGAGAAAAATGCAGGGCTTTTAGATTGACTGAGTAATTTAGAGAGTTCCTATGAGTTTTTCTTTAGCAAAGAACACTAGTGTTTTCCAAATCAGGGTAGGTGTTTGGATGACTACATATTAAAGAGTGCATTGTATTCTAGTATGTGACTGATATGAGACACGTCAAGAGGAGTGATTACCTCATTTCAGCAAGAGGAGATGCACTTAGTAATCAGTTGAGTGAGATGGAAGTGTTTCCTGTTAAGAGAGGCTATGTGTTGGTTAGAAGAGAGTTCATTATCCCTGAATGCTCTTAGGTCTGTATTAACAGTGTCTGGTTTAATGGTGGGCATTTCATTTCTATAGTAGGTGTATTTGTGTTCATGTTTCCCAAACTGTAAAATGCTAAATTTTTTGGTGTTCAGCTTTTAAACCATGATCTTGGCAACATGAGTTTGGCTAAGTTAGGTCATTATGGGGGATCCAAATGTCTTTTTGGGAGTTGATAATGGCTACAAGCTTGTAGTCTCTTGTAGTCATCTAAGAAACTTGTCATACAAAGATCTTTAATGTCAAACTTAACAACAGAGAAGTAGATGCCAAATAGAAGTGGTCCAAAAAAACAAAGACATGTTTCTTCACTGATGGGAAGTGTCTCTGAGGATAGAATATCATTAACTCTAATTGACTGTTGTCTGTCAGTGAGCTGTTTTACAATCCAATAGGTTACATAAGGATTAAATTGAGTTTGTCCAGTTTGTAGATGTTGTCAGAGTGGGATTTTAGTGTCAAAAGCCTTAATGAAATCAAGGTGGAGTGTGTGCATAGAGTTATTCTCCCCTAGTGCTTCTGTGACTCTTTAGAAGAAATCAACTTGATTTACAACTATGATCTACCATTTACAAATCTATATTGTTTTGTTCTAGGAATTATAATTCCTTATGTCCCTTTTGTTCACAATAATGCATTCCATTACCTTTCATTGATGTCTGTAAAGCTGATAGGTCTGTAGTGACCAGGGCCTGTGGTAGGGCCCCATTGTGTATGGGAACTACTACAGCTGTTCTCCAGTCTTCCACTATGTATCCAGTTGAGATGCTATGGTTGAATATTCTAAAGATGAAGTTTGATGGGGATATTTCACATTGAAAAGGAGTCAGCCCAGTATGAGTTGGTATTTTTTGGCTTTAGAGTGTCTATTCAGGGGTGATTACGGGGGAGGGTTAGTTTGGAGTCAATGCTTTCTCCTCAGAAGCTTGGGACCAATGACAGAAGTCGGAGATTAATCTATCTTCAGTGATGTTACCTATATTCTTGAGTTTTGAGTGGATGATGCCATTGGTGATAAGACCCAGCAATGCACTGAGCTTATTTCTTTGCTTTTTTGCTTAATTAAAGAATGTCTGTGGTTAGCCTAGTGTGAAAAACTGAAAGGCTGCCAAGCCTAGCTAGATAGAATTTTGTAGATATTTCTATGTCATTGTAAATATTAATATAATCCACAGGCTGTTTTACAAATGTAAGAAAATTAAATGTAAGAAAAACTGTTATATATTCTGAACTTCAAAAATGTAACCGCAGTGCACCCTGCTGGAAGAAGCTGATAAAGTAAAGCATTTTATGACTGTTTGATCTCAAAGCTTGGAGACAGGATGTCTGGATGAAGTAATTCCTTTTATTGTTCTGAGACCAGAGTTAATTGCAAGGTTTTACATGTATAATATCTTTTATCGCTGTGGCTTCCTGGCCAGGTGCAAGCTTACTAAGGAAACTAAAAAATGTAAATTTAGAGTTTCTGGTAGCCTGGGAACCAGAGAAGTGTCAAGAATGATGTAATCTAAAATGAGTCAGCAGTGATGTATTATCAATTTAAGAGATCGCAGAGAGAAAGAGATAGCACTTTGTATTTGTCTTCAGAACTGACAACATCACCAGCATTCTGCCTTTGCTCTGTATGTATGTAAGTTACTTAGAGCATTGTTTCTCTTAGAAATAGAAAATATTAAGATTAGACTAGCTGTTTTCTGTATTTATGTCAGACTATCCTGCAGTATTGTTTTAAAGTTTTTGTGTCTGAACTCTTGACTAGCACTGTGTTGAATTGAGGAGATTTGTCTTTTGTTTTATTATTTATTATTAAGAATTTTAAAACCTTTCAACTGTGGCTGTTATGTGTAGAGATAATTTAAGTTCTAGAGTACTTGCATGTGTTTAGTGATACTGTACTAAGCCACTCCAACAGCCTTAAAAGTTCTGGTCACACTTACTAATTGGATAACAGTATTATTACACAGCAAAATTGGTCACCTTTTGGGAAGGGCCTTATAGCAGCTGATAAGTAGGGGTTCTGGTGGCAGTGGATTACTAACTTATAGTCTGGGCAGAAGGGGCATGCCTAGTGAACCAGTGCCAGCCTTCCCCAGGAGTGTCTTGTGTTTTGTATATAAATCAGATTTCAATGTGTGTGTGTGTGTGTGTGTGTGTGTGTGTGTGTGTGTGTGTGTGTGTGTGTGTGCATGTGTGTGTGTGTGTGTGTGTGTGTGTGTGTGTGTGTGTGTGTGTGTATGACTGGTTGGACAGAGAGAGTGCTGGGAGAACATGGGTTGGAACCCCTGGCTAAGGACTCCACTCTATAGCTGTGCCAGTGGGGAGTCTTATTGGGGATCTGGAGAGAAAGGGAGAAATCAGCCCCAGACTAACTGTGATTGCTGTGTACTCTTAAGGGAAATTGTACTTTACTGCGTGTGTACTTGTTATCCTTCCCAATGTGCACGCCCCTCACTGGTGTTAGTGGTGAGGATTGAGGCTCCTTGATTAATGGGTCAGTGCATGGCGTCACACCTAGCATAGTATTTTGTAGCTCAGAATTAGCTCTGCATATTTTAATGGTCATGGTTCTGAGCTCTTTGTGACCACTTTTTTGGTTGATTTTAACACTCTGATATTTTGTTCTGTCCTTCAGGGCTATGAGCTTTTTCCCTTTTATTGTTGAGCATGTTTATAGTAGAATTCCACCAGAGAGGGCTGCTTCTAAACATGGTGTTGTATTTGTGGCAAACAGAAGTGTAAGCCTCTGCGCAGAAGTTGAGCTGGGACTGTAGACTTTGGGTATATGTGACAATATTTGCTATAAGGTCATTGAGAGGGGTGAAAGACTGTTAAACCACCTTACGTTCTCATCGAGCCCAAGAAGACTGACCTTAGAGAAATCTCTAAAGATTTTTGGTTTGCTTGTTGACCTGTACTAGGATTGTTTGGTGAATAACAAAGCATGGTGATCTGTTTGGACCAGTGAGATTGTGATATTGGCTGATGGGTAGATAGGGGTTATGTCTACGGGGACAAAATCAAGTATATTGGTGTCCCTATTTGGGAATGTTACTATGTGATCAAAGAAGGTTGCAATGATAAAGTCAAGAAAGCATTATGCATATACATGTATGTCATATATATATATATATATATATATAGAGAGAGAGAGAGAGAGACGTAGGTGTGCCAATTTATAGTGGAGTAGTTAAAGCCTCCTAGAAAGATTGTGTCTGAATTAATAGAGAAGGATAGTAACTTTTTAAAATATATTTTTGTGATGTGTAGATGTTACAAAGTTCTGTAGTTGGCCAGGATATGGTATAAGTTGTTGTTTACTGGTATTGAGATATTAAGGAGTTGAAGATCATTGTCCTGTTCAATCTGGTGTTTTTGATAAAGACAGACTTGCCAAGATCAATGTTATTGCTTTGTACTTGTGTACCTAGATGAGTGGTAGTCAGAGAAGCCTTGTAAGGAGCAAGTGTTGTCATTTTTCTGAAACCCATCTTCACTGTTAATCAGAGTTGAAAATGCTGGATTAACAAAGAGGTTAATGGAGATGCAGCTCCAGGCCATCAGGTCTGAAATGGGCCCTGTTGTTTCTGTTCCTAATTTAGTCACAAAGCCTGTGTTAATGTCACATTAAATAAATAGGCCTCTTATAGTTTTTACATCCAGGCCCATGAGGCCCATAATCCAGTGCTGCTAACATCATAAATATCCACATTTTCCAAAGTTAGGAAGGACTTGAAGAAGAGCATTTTCTTTTTTAGGCTTTTCATTGGGCAGTGCTACATTGATATTTGCTAAACTGGAATTTGTATTTGGTAGCCAGAGTAAGACTGCTATTGCCTAAACAAAGCACTGTGATTATAGAGAAAGTCTTATTTTATATTATATATATTATATTTTATATTAGTCTTTTCAAAATCCCTGATCGGATAAGTACACCTCATCCTTGATGAAGCAGGCAGGACTGTCTTCCATGTCCTGCCAGGTTGACACACATTGCTCCCCCCAATAAAAACAAGACCAGTAAGTAATCCAGGTGTTAAAGTGAATCATCTTTTGTTCATACTGTGGCATCATTCTTGGTAATAGCATGATAATGCTCAGCCATAGAGATACACTCGGAGAGCTCCTTCATATCCCTCTTCATATTGCCTAAGGAGATGAGTCTCAAGTCATTTATGCCCAGATGGACAACAACCATTTCCTGTTCATACTTGCGATGAAGGAGCTTGAGTACCTTAGTGATATGGTAGATTCTAGCACTTGAAAAGCAGCTGACTGTTCCTTTGTCTTTGTTCACTCTTGTAAGTGGTGCATCTGTGTGCTGGACTATGGAGTAAGCTATAGCAAGTACATTACCTGGCAAGTGGTCTGCTGTTGTAACCGAGGGGCTTGAACAAACTACTCTGGTGAGTTTTGCCTCTGATGGTGATGAAATAAGCTATATGTGGTATGGAATTGGTGTCATTGTTTTGTTTAGGTTTGGCTGTCATGCTTGTATTTGCAGTACTTCACCTATGATGTATTTGTGGTTTTGGAAGTGATTTTGGGGTACCTTAACATTGGAAGGTTTTATGTTTGAACTGCTGTGTGTAGGTGTAGTGTTATTATGGGTACTGATAGCCAGTTTTTTTGAGAGGCTTGCCTTAATTATTTACACATGATTCATTCTGTGGTAGCAACAAATGATTGTAAGTGAACATGTGGCAGTTTATACACTGTTTCAGGGTATGTTACCCTAGAAGGATAGTAACAGATTGGGTAGAGAAAATACATCTATTGTTGGCTATAATAATTTAGATGTGCATTTCCCGTAATTAACTTAACAGAGGCTGCTTATCAATTTTCTCTTTTATGCTTTGTTTAATAGTTAGTTTTCTGAATGGTGCCACTGTGAATTGTCAAGTTATATTTGAACACATTTGCATCCAGACAAATCCAGTTGGATGAAGTTTCATCTAAATGAAAAAAAAATAGTGCGTGTGCAAGAAGGGGTTCCCTTGCATCCTGCACACCCCTTTCTTAAATATACTACCTCCATCACTGCACAACCACAGAGGAAAGGAAAAACTATAAAAAAGCAAATCAGTGCTGGTGCTGTAATAGAACCAGAACTGGCAGTGTTTTTTCTATAAGAAACAGCACTTGACAAGTTGCATCTTGTCCAGATGAGTTGCAACTTTGTCCACTTCACAGTCAACCACTGTTAGGGAAGTTGAGGTGATTATTTGGATTGCCATTCCATCTGCTCATAAATTCAAGCCCTTACAATTAAGCATATAGGGCTACTCCCAGTACAACATCAATCTTCTGTACATTGGTATTTAATGTTCTTTGTAAAGGGTCATTTAAATAGACTTATTACATTTGTAAAATAGTTTCATTAAAATATAAAACTGCACTCTGCAGTACATTGTAGCAAGTGAAACAAGTCCTGAAGTGTGGAGCTTACCTTTAGAGTCCATAAACTTTGAAAATTGTAACATTAAAGTACAACTTTGTTTGATCATATTAGATTTGCCTTTATGACTTAGCTTACAATTATATTGTAGGCTTCATCTGCATTCCTGATTTTCTGTACATGTTACCCCAGTCTGATTTGGGGACTCTTCTTTTTTTAGCATCTACAGTCAAAAGCATTAACTCTTAAAGAGCAGTACAGAATTCACCTCGTACTGTTTGCCAGCATGTTTTTTGTAGAACACAAACACCATCTCAGAGTGGATGCATGTATTATAAAGCAAAGCTGCTGGCATAATGTGTCAAAGCTGGGTGCACAGAGATAATTTATTTGCATTCTATGGCCCAGCTTTGTGGTTTATGTTCTATGGATTACTACAGTATCACGCGGCTGAGTAAATGGTGTGAAAATAATCAAGTCATCACCAGTTATCTCTCACCTCAGTGAGAAATGAAATGCAGACTTAGCATTTTGTTAGTCCCAGGGTCATAATCAGAATCAGAATGCTTAAAGGAGTCTGCATTATGAATTATGTCAATTTCTGTTAAATTACTAAATCAGCATCTTGCTTTAAAAATTATATAAATCTTCATAAATTTGTCATAATTTTTAGTAGTGGTTCCTCATATGCATATTTTCATTTTCTTGTTTAGCATGCCATCTTCTTACTGTTCTCATTCGTACTGTGATTAAAACGACTATTTATTTCTGGTAAAAACTCTGCTTAAAGCATATAATAACTGTATGAGCAGAAGCAGAGGTAAATTAATGGGAGCAATATTTATGAATCTTGCCTTGCTTGCAGCATCATGCTGTTTAAAAGAAGACAATTCTTGCTATTACTAGCATGGGCTGTATGTTAATAAAAACAGCAGAAAATTTTCTTTTGTCGGCAAAATAAAAATTGCTAGAATGTTCTCGTCATCACATTTTTTTCTATGGTGTTGCATGTTTTAGCCATTCTTTGTTTAAAAAATGGCGCTGGTTGCTGAAATGCCCTGAAAACCAAAAAGTAGAATGATCGATTACATGACTTCTTTGTTTTTTTACTTGTGCGGGTAGTTATAACATATAGCAGTATAAGTGCAAAATATATTTTTGATATTACTGTTTGTGGGATAGAAACAGAATAGAAACACTGTCTTATTTCTTTGTAACAGTGTATATTTGAAATTACTGAGTGTTCAGTGAAATGGAGATGTCCTTTGTGACTTATTTCAAAATTTTACCAAATAACTGTAGAGCAGTTCATTGTGAGTTAAAGGATGCCTTTTTACTACTTTGTAGTTTTCAAAATCTAATGGCATTGTCTCATTAACTCAGAAAAGTCCAGAACAATACTAAAATGTAGTTTTAAGTCCATTGACATATAAAGTACTGAAACATACAAACATGCAGCATTCTGACTTACTCTGATCTGTTTATTTACTTTAAATGGATCGGCCTTTCTTCTGGGACTGATGTGAGTTTATCAAATCCTGATCATGATTATGTAAACAATCAGTGTCTTTGTATATACTCATTATGGTCTCTCTCTATATATATGTATGCGTATATATATATATATATATATATATATATATATATATATATATATATATATATGTGTGTGTGTGTGTGTGTGTGTGTGTGTGTATATATATATATATATATATATATATATATATATATATATATATATATAAACCTCAGAAGCTGTCCTAGAATGGCCTATGAAATTCCATGTTGTGTTTTTAAAGCTCATTTTCTCTGAATATATCATCTGTATCTCACTCATTAACTGCATAACTCCTTACTGAGATGTTCACATCAAATGTGTCAGTTAAGACTCATAACATTTAATAGGTATGCAGAAATTACTTTAAAAATGATTATACCATTCTGTTTCCTTACTATAAACTTTCAAATATACTTTTATTTAATTTAATATCCATATCTAATACTTTTTCTTTTATTTATTTAATTAACACTAGAAACCCTTTGGGAATACCCCCTTTTATAAAGTACTGGTACAGAAAAACAAAATTAGAAAATTAGAAAAACAGATAAAATTACAACAAATGTGACTTGTCACATAAGGCAGTTGAAAAACTGTGAGGTTAAAAGGTTATCCCTGACTTGTAGGTGAAAAATCTATGTTATGAAACAGCAGAATAAACTAATGAAAATCTAAGGAAAGCCTTACTACTAAATACAGGTAGAACTCTGGTAATAAAAGCACTTACTACTGATCCTTGATGTACTGCTAACTTGTGCAAACAACTTTAACACAATCGTAATGCTTGTTATGCGATCTCGGAACTGGTAAATATAATTAGTAGTGAAAGTGGGGGTTCAGCTGAACAAGTCCGTGTCTGGATGAAATTGCTTAATAAACAGTTGTCTGTTTTGTGCTATGTGTTTGAGTGCCTTTCAAGCTTCTTAGGGAATAGTTTATAAATATAATATTCTGTATGTTTGTTGTTATTTTCTTTAAGGACCTGTGTACAAAATCCTATGCTTTTTCCTTATTTCTTAAACTCCTTCCCTGTTTTCCACCATTTTCCTCTTCCATTTTGATGTATAACCTTCTGCTTGAGTTATGTATATGATCCTTAACTGCATAGCTCTAAAGTATACCTTCAAATTGAGAAATCCACCTTGTTCTAAGGGGTTAACTTATACCCCTTAACTCTTGCACTCTTTCCCACAAAATAAATTCCATCAACTATCATTAATTATTGTCCAAAACATCTCCTTTGATAAATGTATGCCTGACCTGCACATAAAAATAAAGGGACTAAGAACAGTTTCACTGCTTGTATCATACTACTCTTGTTCATAACTAAGAACTTCTTGTTATTCAATTTTTGTATTATCTTTTGTTTAGTCTCTTCCCATTCCCACTTATCCTTTGCTGCCATAACAGAATTGTTTTTAGTCCATACAGCTAAATAATTCATCTTATCATGTGCCCATAAATATAGGTATGCTGAATCAATTTATGTGTACTACATAGTTTACTGCTATAGTTTTTCTTTTATCTTTATGAATTTCTCATGCTGAAAAGACATGAAATTGTCACAAACTGTTCCATAACACAAAAAATATTCTTTTCTGGATTTATGAAGTACAAATAGTGGGTAAGTTATTTTAAAATTTTCTGTGATTGAAACTCTGATATTTACTGTATTTTACTTTGTATTTTCATGTTCTTTTATTATTTATTGTTAAATATATTTAAACCTTTCATTGTGGCTGGTTCTTTTAGAGAATATTTAAAACTTTGAGAGTACTTATATCTTTTTGGTGACTCTGTGACCACTCCTGAAAAACCTTACTGCATTGGTCAAACACTGTCATTTGTATTAATATTAATTTCACTCCGTATAATTGGCTCCCCATGTAAGAGCCTTAAGAGTAGCTGGTTTTGGAGTGCCTGGTGGCAGTGTAACTACGTTATAGTCTGGGCAGAAGGTGGCATATCTAGTAAATGTGTCCCAGCCTTTCCGATGTATGTGTGTGTGTGTGTGTGTGTGTGTGTGTGTGTGTGTGTGTGTGTGTGTGTGTGTGTGTGACAGTAAATCAAACCTCCAAGAGTGGGTGTGCCAGCTGCTTAGAGCAGGGACATGAAGCACTGGTATCACAGAGAGGGTGCTGGAGGATTTGGCTTGGACACTCAGCTGATGACTGAACTCTACAGCTATGCCAGTGGGGAGTTTTACTGGGGACCTGGAGAGAGACAGAGAGAGAAACCCAGACCCCAATCTGAGTGTGTTTCCTGTGTGCGCTTAAGGAAAATTGTGCTTGGTGCAGAGAGCTGCATCTGGAAATACTGTATCTATTTTTGTTCCAAGAGAATGTCCCTCTGCAGTGTCAGTGGTGAGGATTTAGACTCCTTGATTACTGGCCCAGATAGGAGACATCACAGACATATTCAAAAAGGGTGGACTTTAGAAGCATTCTAGAGGAGACTACATGGTATTCTGTGCATACTTTTTACAAAGCATTGCATACTGGATTCATTTTCCATTACCAGGATTGGCTTTGGCAGGACCATTCTCCAGGAGCTCCTGGATCCTTATCCTTTGTCATCCCAGGTTGGCTAGACTTTAGTAATCAACCCATATAGCCAAAAGACTTCTATAGCAGTGAAAGTTTTCTAAGTTTGCACTTATTATAACAGCATATGTTTGATATCCTCACTGCTGCAGTAGCCACATCCACCCATCATCTTCCTCATTTCACGTTTAGTGACCCTTTATAACACCCATTTTGTTATTCAATAGAGATCTTAACAGCACAGCCATGCAGTATTTTTCAAGCATAGATCTGTCCTATTGGTAAATGTGGAACCTATCTTTAGAGTTGAGAAATACCCTTGTTAAGCTGATCCTTTATTCCTATTATACAGGCGCTTCCTTTTCATTGTCTGACCCATCTTGTCTGTAATTGGAATAGAGAAATTATTTCCATTCTGTGTTTCCCAGGATTATCTTGTACCACTCTCGAGCAATTAGCCTAAAGACAGAGTGGGGGTTGAAAATGCCCAGTCTTGCGAACATGTTAACATGCAAACATTATTAGAATTGCACTGTACTGGTGACACATTTTTAAGGACCATGCCTAACTACCTCTTCAAATGGACTCCATGGTCTCAGATGTGCAGAGTCTACCATACAGTACACTCATAAACTCTCTACACTGTAGTATGATGCAGGTCTTTACATGGGGCTTACCTAGGAATTTTAAGTGTATACATATTTTTGAATACAGTAAGCTGATATTTTTTACTGTTTAAAGCTATCTTTGCACTTCAAAAGTGGCATCAAATATCTGAGTTGTCAGGAGAGATTAGCAGCCCTTTCTCTATACTCAGTTTCTTACAGACTCCTACATGGAGATCTCTGTCTGGACTTTTAAGCCTTGAAAAATCCAACCCTCTCTGACCTCCTATTCCTTCACAGAACAAATGGTACCTAATCAGAAGATAAATAAGACATGTTGGTGTAAGAAATTAATATCCCAATGTTTCCCTCACCTCTGGAAAAAAATTCTACTACTTGTCAAACAGAGTAGCATCCTTGCTACCTTCAAGGTAAACCTAAACAATAAGATGGGCAGCCTCAAATTTTTCCTCAAGTCTGTCTTGTCTTGACCTCCTTAAGGCTAGAGGGAACTTTTGAATAAGGGTTTTTGGCTAGGTTTGTGATGGTCTGCAGACCAATTGCCTTATACTTAAAAACCCACGGACCTATGAACAGATCTAAAAGGGCTGTGGACTTCAGTTTCTTAGCTTAAGCTTTCACTATATGATCTATTTTAAGTTCAGTTTGTCTGGATTCATAGTGGTCAAAAGGTATGAAAGTTTGTTCCAAACTTGAGAAAGAGGATTCATTTCAAACATTTGAAAGTCTGAAGGTCATGTTTTCTGTAGACCCCTCCCATTTTCTTCATTGTTAGTAATCCTATAACCTGCTATGTGGAAAATTTCAGGAAACCACCGTGCATCTTCAGGTATTCCTGCTGTTTTAATACTTTATGTAAATATTTACCTTGGGAATGTTGACTTCCTGAGGTCCGAATGAAAGCCCTACTCCACATTGCTGGAAATAATGTATTACAGAGGAAATACTTTAACTACAAGGCCCTGGAAAGGCAGTTGCTGTGTACTCTACACCATAATGCATTAAAGCCCATTGCAGGGAGCCCAGTCTCCATGTGCTCACCACCTAAATGACAACTTTTTTATTTGGAAATCCCTTAAAAGATTTTTCTCATTCCCACATTATTGACCAGTAATTTGCCTCTTTCCCAAGTCAATGCTGGAAGTGTCACAGTGTATCTATAGTCACTTGACCCCATATATTCTATGAATGTCCAAATCTCACTAGGTTCTAGACTTAGTTACAAGATAATTGTAGCCTTGTGCTAGGAGAAGATATTCCTTTAGATATGAATCAGACTTTATTTAACTGTGGCCAACAGTCTAATTCAATGGCCTCTACGTTCTTCTTTTGCTGTTTCTTGTAGCTGTCAAAAAATGCATTATAAACAATGGAAATACCCAGAAGCCGTCACACTTACATATGTATTCCCTTTTTCCTCATGTCCCTCTATTAAACTCCTTGCACTCTCTACTTACATGCCTACATGTCCAATGTCCACACTCCTAATAACTTTCTCACTATTCCCCTCTTGTCTCCAAATCCTTTCTTCTCCCATTCCTGATATCAACAAACTTTGCAATGGTTCTGTGCATGGACCTGCTGTACACAGTAATCTTTCACATGCTGTAATTTGTGACTTAAAGATGACTTTGATATATAAAGCAAGCATTATGATGATAATTTATTTAAATATTCCCCATTTATTTATTTATGCTACTCAGGGTAGAACATTGATCAAAATGGAACTTTTTCAGGTTTTTCTGAAAGACAAAAGGATTCCAAGCAAACTTATCAAGCAAGCAATATAATTTTGTAGTCAGTTGGATTTTGTAATTGTAGTAAGTAGACCAATAAATAAACAAATGGGAAATATTCACAGAAATTATCAGTGTAGCACTTTTAATGTTTCAATGATTACCTTAATAATGCTATAAAAATAACAAGTGACTCTGAGACATTGTCAGAGTCTCATGAGTAAAAGCTCATTAGCAACTTGTTTTCATACCTCAGAAGTGAACAATTAACAAGCTTCCACTGTCAACCCACTTAGTGCTGTTGCATAAGCACCTACAGACATTCAGATATATATAAACGTACGCACACACACTCACACACTTTCCGACACATATGTACACAATGCACACTCACACAGATACACAGACAGTCTCTGTCTCTCTCTCACACACACACACACACACACACACACACACACACACACACACACACACACACCCCTGATTATCACACACGCACACCCCTGATTATCCCACACACACACACACACACACACACACACACACACACACACACACACACACACACACACACACACACACACAAACACACACAGTCATACCTGCTGTAGCTCAAACAGCCTTCTGTTTCATAGACAGCAATGAGTGTATTACATAAAAAGATGGCGCGCATTCCTGTCTTCACTCCAGAAACCAGAACTAACATGGTAGGGCTTGCCTTTGAATCACTCTTCCTTACTATTCTGATCATGGTGTATGGCTACAGGCCAGAGCACATTGCTGTGCCCCCAGACTGCCACATTTGCATGCAGTGACATACAGCAAGACTGCTGTAGTCATACTTGTCTGAGCCTTCATACTGCTACAGCACTATAACACAAGAAAACAGAATTAACAGGATTATTCAAAATAATGTTGTTTTATTAATTTAAAAAACAGGTATTTCATTAGTACATGCTTGATGATGCCAACATAGGGGTATTAGCGGCACAGTGGTGCAGTGGTTAACATTGTCACCTCACAGCAAGAGGTTCTCCGGTTCGATTCTCGGCTGGGGTGCCTTCTGTGTGGAGTTTGCATGTTCTCCTGTGTTCGTGGGTTTCCTCCGGGTACTCCGGTTTCCTCCCACATTCCAAAGACATGCATCTGGAGCATTTCTCCCCGGGCCTCCGCTGAAAACAGGCTCTGTGGAACCTAGTCGGACTTTCCCGGTCAACAAAATGATAAATAAAAATAAATAAAAAATAAAAAAATTCTTTTGAGCATTACATTCTTTCTGCATTTCGCATCATCAGGGTAACCTTTACACATTGTGTGTTTTGAGAGTGTCTTTCTTTTTACTTCATGTTTATTAGTGTCAATGTTTTTTAACATGTGCATACATCAAATTCTGTATTGCTTATGCAATATTTGGAGAGATCACAGAAGTAGTAATGTCTAACTGCTACCATACTGTACATGAAAGCTTATACATGTTATGTCTGTGGAGTATTGTACTAATAATATATTTATTATAAAATAGACTCCACAGGAATTGGTAAGTTAATAATGAGATAACAGTTTGAGTATTATAAATGGTTATTGATTAAATGTAAGATGTGATATATATATATATATATATATTTTTTTTATTAATGCAGAAACTTATGGAGCCTGTTGATGTTTGTGTACCTGGAGTAGTGGGAAATGTTTATGGAACGATAATGTGGCCGAAGGAGAAGAGGAGGCGAGATGCATGCCCAAGGCAGTAGGAGAGGAGGGAAGAGGGTTGTAGCAGTGAGGGTAGGAACTTTGAATGTTGGCAGTATGACTGGTATAGGAGAGAGCTAGCTGATATGATGGAGAGAGAAGGTTTTGATATATTGTGTGTGCAAGAGACCAGATGGAAGGGAAGTAAGGCAGGGTGTTTAGGAACGGGTTCAAATTGTTTTATCATGGTGTGGATGGCAGGAGAAATGGGGTAGGGGTTATACTAAAGGAACAATATGCCAAGAGTGTTTTAGGACGGAAGAGAGTGTCTGACCGAAAGATGTTATTATGAAGCTCTAAAATTGATGTGTAATGGAATGTTGTTAGTGCATATGCTCCTCAAGATGGGTGTTGAATGTGAAGAGAAAAGAGAAATTTTGGAGTGAGTTGGATGAAGTTGTGGTGAGTGTACCCAAGGTGAGAGACTAGTGATTGACTTTAATGGGCATGTTGGTGAAGTGAACAGAGGGATGAGAAGTGATGATGGGTATATGGTGTTAAGGGAGAGAATGCAAGGTCAGATGATTGTGGATTGTGGAAAAAAGGATGGACATGGCTGTGGTGAATACGTATTTTTAGAAGAGGAGTGAGCATAGGGTGACGTGAAGAGTGGAGGAAGATGCTCACAAGTTGATTATATACTATGTAGGAGGGCCAGTCTTAAGGAGATTGTAACTGTAAAGTGGTGGCAGGTGAAAGTGTAGTTAAGCAGCATAGATTAGTGGTATGAATGACGTTGGTGATCAAAGAGAGGAGGGGAATGTGAGCTGTAGCCAGGATTAGATGGTGGGGGTTAAAAAAAAAAGGGTGATTGAAGTGTGGTTTTAGGAAGAGTTAAGACAGGCACTGGGAGGGTGGAGAGAGTTTACATAATAGGTAAACTACAGCAGAACTAGGAGTGACTGTGTGACTGCTAGAGTGGGTGTGTGACATGGACCTGGGAGAGGAGGACAGGAGAGGAGATCTGGTGGAGAGAAAGAGGACAGGACATACAGAGGAGGAAGAGCAGGAAGAAGAAGAAGAAGATTGTCAAGAGATGAAAAGAGAGAGATATATGTAGGAGAGGAGAGGCGATGGCAAGAGAGAGAGGAAGCAAAAAAAGAATAGGGCATATGGAGGAGATGCGAGAGGAGAGATTGGACAAGAGGGGAAAGGACCTGTACCGATAGCTAGACAGAGGGACAGAGCTGGAAAGATGTGCAGCATGTAAGGGTGATAAAGGATAGTGAGGAAAAGGTACTCACAAGAGAGGAGAGTGTGTTGAGTAGATGGAAGAGTATTTTGAGAGGCTGATGAATGAAGAGAATGAGAGAGAGAAGGTTGGATGAGATAGTGAATCAGGAAGTGAAACAGATTAGCAAGGAGGAAGTAAGGGCAGCTATGAAGAGGATGAAGAATGGAAAGGCTGTTGGCCCAGATGACATACCAATGGAAGCATGGAGGTGCTTAGGAGAAATGGCAGTGGAATTTCTAACTAGATTGTTTAATGAAATTTTGGAAAGTCAGAGGATGCCTGAGGAGTGGAGAAAAAGTGTTTTGGTACCTATCTTTAAGAATAAGGGTGATGTGCAGAGCTGCAGTAACTACAGAGGGATAAAACTGATTAGTCACAGCAGAAGGAGGTGATGATTAGTGATCAGCAGTATGGTTTCATGCCAGGAAAGAGCACTACAGATGCAATGTGTGCTCTGAGAGTGTTGATGGAGAAATACAGAGAAGGTCAGAAGGAGTTTTTGTAGACTTGGAGAAAGCATATGACAGGGTGCCTAGAGAAGAGTTGTGGTATTGTATGAGGAAGTCGGGAGTGGCAGAGAAGGGTAGTGTGACAGTGGTGAGGACTGCAGTGGGAGTGACAGATCCGTTTAAGGTGGAGGTGGGATTACATCAAGGATCAGCTCTGAGTCCTTTCTTATTTGCAGTGGTGATGGACAGGTTGACAGATGAGATCAGACAGGAGGCCCCGTGGACTATGATGTTTGCAGATGACATTGTGATCTGTAGTGAGAGTAGGAATAAGGTTGAGGAGACTCTGGAGAGGTGGAGATATGCTCTAGAGAGCAGAGGAATGAGGGTCAGCAGGGCTAAGACAGAATATATGTGTGTAAATGAGAGGGAGGGTAGAGGAATGGTGAGGATGCAGGGAGTACTTGGGATCAACAGTTCAGAGTAATGGTGAATGTGGAAGAGAGGTGAAGAAGAGAGTACAGGCAGGGTGGAATGGGTGGAGAAGAGTGTCAGGAGTGATTTGTGACAGGAGTGAAAGGGAAGGTCTACAAGAGTGTAGTGAGACCAGCTATGTTATATGGGTTGGAGACAGTGGCATTGACAAAAAGGCAGGAGTCAGAGCTGGATGTGGCAGAGTTAAAGATGTTAAGATTTGCAATCGGTGTGACTAGGATGGATAGGATTAGGAATGAGGGTCAGCTCATGTTGGACAGTTTGGAGACAAAGCAAGAGGGTTTGGACATGTGCTGAGGAGGGATGATGGGTATATTGGGAAAAAGATGCTAAGGATGGAGCTGCCAGGTAAGAGGAATAGAGGAAGGCCTAAGATAAGGTTTATGGACGTGGTGAGAGAGGACATGCAGGCGGTTGGTGTGACAGAGCAAGATGCAGAGGATAGGAAGAAATGGAAAGAGATGATCCAAAGCCGAAAGAGAATGATGATGATGATGAATGTCTCCAAAAGGAAAAGAGTAATCGGTCATAGATGGATATCACTATTACTTAGACAAAAACAAAAGATTATAGAACGTACCGGTGTTGTGTTCGTAAAAGCAAAGATAAGTGTAAAGAATGTTGCATTACAGAGTTTACTGTCGATGGTAACAGGTTAGATAAAAGTTCTGCTCATTTCCATGCACCAGATGTTTTAAAAGTAGAAGAATGTAAAGTCCATGAAAATATTAAAAGAAAGGCTGAGGACTCTTGTAAAATCATTTCAGAATTTTAGCAAGTACATCTACTTGTGTGGTAAATATGCTACCTAATAGTTCTGCCCTAAAACAAACAGTTAATAGAGTAAGGCAGAAGGAACAGAAAAGTATGTTTGCAAATGTACATTCTTTAAAAGAACTTAAAGCTGCACATCTACCCATTAAGAATGGAGAATTCATTATTGAGCATACTACTTTATCGGATTCCACATTAAGTAGTGTTATTATTACAACAGAGGGCAATTTAAGACTGTTATGCTCCTCTGAATATATATTGGTAGATGGTACATTTCCAGTTAGTACTATAGAATGTAAGCAAGTTTACACTATCCATTGTTGTTTAGATGGAAGTAAAAAAAAGACAGTTCCTGTAGTGTTTGGAATAATGCCTTCTAAATCTGAAGAATGCATGATGATTTCTGGAAGTGTGTACTGAGTTTATGTGAAAGATATAACTTGGAATGTAAGCCATGTATGGTTCTAAGTGACTTTGAAAAGGGTGCTGTAAACTCTATAAAGCATAATTTACCAGACAGTATACTGAAAGGTTGCTGATTTCACCTATGTCAGATAGTATGGCATCAAATTCAGAAGTTACATTTATCTTTTGAATTTGGAAGTAGTATGCAGTTTGCTATGTTATGTAAACAGATTCCAACACTTGGTTTTGTTTCCCCATTCAGTATCATTAGCACAATTCTTGAAATAGAGACTGCCGTGCCGGAGAAAGGAATTCCATTGAGTACATTTTTTAAAGAAAATTATATAATTGGTAGACCTAGAAGATGTGGTATTCATGGGTCTACCGCTGAAAGACTTCCTCCATTATTTGATGTGTCATTTTGGAATCAGTGGGATACAAGCAATCTTGGCTATCCACGCTGTTAGAATGCAGTTGAGGGGTGGCATAGGAACCTAAAAAGTTTGTTGGGAAAACAGAAGCTGTTTATGTTAGATGATCTACACACTATACAGTTAGAACAAAATCATATAGAAGATTTAAGAAGCAGACTTATGAGGTGCCTGCCATCTTCACCTAAGAGACGGCGGTTATTTGATAAAGAATGTGTACTTGAATGTTTCATTGCTCGTAGAGAAGAATTAACATCCCGAGGATTAGTTGAATTAGTTGCACAACATTGTTCTTTTTAGTTTGTAATCACTACTCCCTGATATTGTGTTGTGAAGGATTAACCTGGCATGGATTAGTTGCTTAACTTCCATAACATTGTGGTTTTCATTTCATACTGTTTACTGTCTTATGTGTAGGGACTGATAACGTGGGTAGAACTATCTGCAGTACTTCACTTTTTTTTGTTCGTTTTCAATTTACTTAACGTCTTTGATATTATGTTAAAGGGAATACTTTGATGAGCTGTCTTACATATGAATGTGCACCAGATGCATCTTTTAGGAAAGGGATTAAAAATCTTCTTTTTCATTGTTTGCCACAAAGCACTGTTTGCAGTCACAAGATGTAAAAACATGTTGCCTTGACATCTTCATGCATTTGTATACTTACTGTTGCATTTAAAGGGAACACATGCGATTCTATACATTGCTTCCTCGATTTAATGTCATAACAGCTATTTTGTAGAAGATGGAATTTTCATAAGATGTTGAATCTCGGCTTTCGAACGTTCAACATTTTGAATAACCTGCATTACCGTTTCTGGCATTATGTTTCAGTTAATTCATTAAATGGAAAAACGCATTTCAGGATTTTGATAGTAAACCATTTTTTCAAGGCAATTTTTCAAGTTGACATTTCTTGTCATGTAACTCTAGATCAATACTGTTTTAAAATTGGCAAGTATGTTTTCTGTTATCCTGTTGCTGATATTTTTCTCTTTGAGAACTATTTTGTTTGACAGTGAGTTTGATATATGCTGTACATTTCAAATTTGAAAATAAAGTTATACAAAAATGCAGTCACCTTTGTGTTAAAGAATACATCACTGTTAACAGCAAAAAAATGAATCCAGTTTACCTTCCCAGGGTATTTTATTTTCATTTTATGTCTTTATTTTGTACTGCTGATTTTCTAAATAATGTTGATAAATGCAGCAGCTGTTTTAGCAGTTTGTTTTCAACGTTTCATATTCTGTGCTGCCCGCACAGTTATCTAAGATAGTGTAGTCTGCATGCAATGAAAAGCACTCCAGTGTCAGTAAACTAAGACACTGTAAAATTAACAGACCATGGATACTTTGAAGTTAGATAAGTACTTAGAAGTACTTTCATTTAAGAATGTTTCTCTTCACCAGCAAAATGTGTTATTAATCATACAAATAAGCAATGGATATGAAAAACATATTTCCTTGTAAACCCTAATAGCTGAAAGAGACCATAGTGTACAAGGAAGGGTTTTACATTAACTGAAATTTCTGTATGTTTGCAGATATTGGAGAAAACCTAATCATCACCATCTGAATTTATTTCTGGTCTCTAGCATGGAGGAGATTTGCAAAGTAACATTAACACATAATCTTATGTTTCACTGGATGAAATTAGTGAGGAACTTTTTATTACAAGAAGAAATAAATCAAATTAAGACAAAAACATTTGCTGTTAAACATCTGCAAATTATTTAGGGTTTTTGGACAACAGGCAGTATGTTTTGTAATAAAATCTGGTTTTAAAATATGAATAAAGTAAAAAAAAATAAAAAACTAATGTTCATCATTCTCACTCCTGCAGTAGCCTTTGGATATTTGGGTTGCAACCTGACCAGGGCACAGCAATCTCACATTTTCAGAAATCTCTGCTTTCCTCTTACAGCTTCGCTCTGAGTGTCATTGGACAGCCCATTTGTGGAGGGAAGTCAGCATTTGAAGTGAAGATTACTTTAGAATTGCTTAAGAACTTTCTTGCCACCTCAAGGGATAATAGACAAAACCACAGTGATGTGGTGCATAAAGAGAGGGGCGCCCGGTCTTACCCCCTGTGCAGGCTGGCTATGATGGCTTGAAAATTATATCTGTAGCATTGTATAACCCTCTAAGTATCTTACATTCTATCAGAGTAAAACACAGTAGCAGAAAAACTGCAGAACCAGGACGGACCCTCTCAAATGGAAATCGAATGAGGAGGTCTTCCTGGAATAGTTCCAGTTGTGGGGAACACTTCAAATAGATCTGTTTGCATCCTTTCAAAACAAACAACTAAGAAAATTCTGCACTAGTACTCCTTGTAGGCAGGCCTAGAAAACAATGCATATTTATTCCCATAGTCAGGAATGTTCCTACATACATTTCCACCCTTTACACTGAGATCCAGAGTCATTCTGATGGTTCATAAGGATTCTCCAAAAATTATTGTAGTGACTCTCTTCTGGCCCAGACAAAATTGGTTCTCCCTTCTTATGGAATTGACCAGGGCAATTACCACAAACTTCCTCAAAGATTGTATCTACTCACAGAAGATGGGGGATTTGATACACCTCAGTCTCAAACAACTTCAACTTATTGCTTGAATGATTCAATTGTAATATCTTTTAAGCAGTTTTTTCATGGGGATGTGCAGCAAGTACTAAAAGAGTGAAGAAACCTTGCTATTAGAAAGTCTTATGTTAAATAGGGTATACGATTTTCTTGTTAGTGCCTCACGTATAACCAGGGCCTTGTTCTGGATTATTATCACTGGTTTTCAAACATTTGTGTGAGCTGCTATCCTATAGCCTGTTTATGGTTTACTATTAAAATTTTGAGCTGAGATGTACCCATATGAAAACTTCGAAGTACAGATGTTCGACTTTTCATATTGGTGAACATCTCGATGTTCAAAAGTTTATATCAGCAAATGCAGTGTGCATTCGCTAATATAAACTCGAAGAATTGTACAGAGATCGTGATACAGTGTGGCTAGGGAAATTCATCCCTTTCCTCACTGTAGTGCAATCTCAGAGCTGGAATATATAGTTAGCAGGGGGGGTGGGATATTCGATATAGGAGTTTACTTTGCGTGAGCTCCTATACGGACATCATGTGATGTGTTCAAAAACAGTGTCGAATCTGCTGAATTTGATCAGCGGATTCAACATTGTGACTCATTCAATTTTTTGAATTTCGAAGTTTACTTTCGGCATGTTGGACGCAGGTTATTTTGTTGTTTGACATATTGATAGTAAATCCCTGTTTACTTCTTTGGCAAGGAGTATTTATCAGGCATTTCAGCATGACTGCCTTTGGATCCTCCTTTTCACTTCAAACTTAACTCAAGAGGTTATTCCATTGATATATAAGCTTATCTGTTATTCAAGTGACACATAATTGGGATCTTTACTTTTTGCTGAAAAGTTATTTCTGTCTACATTTGAATGAACTGTTATGGCTTTTTTTTTTTTTGGAAGACTTAACTGTTTTTTCTATTTATTTATTTACTTTTTGTTGTTCTAACATTAGCAGGATAGTATCCAGGCTGCAATGGATTCATCATTTTGCTTTTCCATGCATATAAGATTATCTGTAAAAAAAAAAAAAAATCCTCCATAGTTGCTGTTATTACTTTCAGAGTGTACCTTGAATCTAACCATGTATCTTCCTCATTTCTTTGAGTTTGAATGACAGGGGGAATAGATTTTATATACTCAGGTTATGCTTTTGCAACTCAGATATTATACTGTCAGTACAAAGTCCTTTTGCAAAGATATACACCTGTGGAATTCCTAGTATGGGACTGCAAAAGGACAACCTGTGTCAATTCAAACAATTCTAGTTGGATGCTCCTTACTATATCTTTTCTTGTTAATCCCACAATGGTAAGTCATTTCCAGGCATATTCTAAGAGAACCTTGTTTTATCTGATGTCATACTGGAAAGGGTGGACCTAGAAGCATTTTAGAGGCAACTGCTTGATGCTCTCTGCATAAAAACTGGATTCCTTTTCCAGGTCCAGGACTGCTTTTGCTAGGATAATTTTTCCAGGCTCATGACTGCTTTTGCTAGGATCATTCTTCAGGGGCTTCTAGATCCACACCCTTTCTGTCCTGTTATAATTAACCCAGATAGCCAAAGGCTACTGCAACAAGTGAGAATGAAAAACATAGTACGGTTGTGTGAACTGAACTTAGCATAATTGTAGATGTTCAAATTCCACACTGCTGCAGTGTGTGTGTGTGTGTGTGTGTGTGTGTGTGTGTGTGTGTGTGTGTGTAAATTAAATCTCAGAGTGTGTATGTCAGCTGCTTGAAACAGGGACACAAAGCATTGATTTCACAGAGAGGGTGTGGGAGGACTTAGCTTGGAACCCCAATATCATTTTTTTTTTCCGGATTAGAATGCTCCTATTCTTATAGCAATAAAATCCTGAACCAATTCTGAAGAAATAGTAGTAATCTTCACTTGGAATGATGATTTCCCTAACAAATGGGCTGTCCAATCAGCTCTCAGAGTGAAGTTATAATAGGGAGCCAGAGCTTTGTGAAGCTGTCCAGTTTTTGTATCCTGAGCAGGATACAACTCAAATAACCAAAGGCTACTGCAGCATTGAGGAATTTGAATATCTGCCGTGATGGTACATGCAACTTATACAACTATACTTTGGGAACTCAGTGGTAGTGTAAAACATATGATATAGACAGTGCTGCAATCCAAAGGATTCTGCAACTGCACATAAGCATTGTGTAAGATAAGACCTGGAGTGTGGTTGCTACTGTTACACATGGGTTGTAATATTTTTTATGTGTAAGTGGAAAAAACATTCATCATTAATTGTTATATTTATTAAAGTACATGACAAGTATACCCAGTATTTTGATAATAAATACCTTATAAAGCAGCTACCTTGTTTTTAACCTGAGCATTGAACTCATGAGATGTAAACCTAAGTTCTAGATAACCTTTACTTCAGTTTTCTGTGGCTTTCAGTACTGCCTTGGGAAGTTTTAATGCAAAGTAACATAATTTCACTTGAGAATGTGTTGACTTGCGAAAGGAAGTGCAGTGTTTGCATGTCAGTTTTTTTCCTCCCTTCTAAAGAGTCAGCAGTTTGCACAGATGAACTGTATTAATGGCAGAGATAATAAAACCCTTCTATCAGACCTGCAGAATCTGCTGATCTGATGAAGGGAAATGTTGATATGAGGCACATAGTACCAAATGTATGCTTTTAATTTTAAATTAAGCACAACTGGATTTTGAGTCACTTAGTAAAATAGGTTTCTATATATAAAGTGTAATGTGTTCTTGGTGCAACAATTAAAAAGTCATGTGGAAATATAAAGCATTTTTTTATGTTGAACCCAAGGCACTCCTTTTTATTTTGTACAATAATATATGACGTTCGTTTACTGTACTTTTGATGTTTTGAACTTAATCCCACATCTTATTGACTACATATATTCTCTTAAAGTAATTGAGACTTCTCTTCTTGTTGGATTTAATATGTATAGTCTACAGAATAAATGCATTTTAAATTCTCAGTCTACTCATATTACATACTCAGAACATTTCTTGAAACAAAGGCACACATGGTATAATGCCTTCTTATCTTTCAATGACAACTATTTTCTGGAGGTGTTTCTGCCTCTACAAATTGTCAGTTGGTGAAATACTGAACACAAGAATGATTTGTATTGCAAATTTACAAAGGTAAATTCTGATTTGATTTTGAATCCACGATTAGCTCTCCTTTACTACATTAGCTTTATTAGAACTTTTTTCTAAAGTAGTTATCAGCATCCAGTTTCCTCCCACGTTACAAAGACATGCATCTGGAGCGTTTCTCCCCGGGCCTCTGCTGAAAATTGTCTCACTCCAAGTCGAACTTTTCTGGTAAACAAATGTTAAATAAATAAATAAAAATAAATAAATCTTTTATTGAAGACATTTGCAGAAAAACTAGATAATTGTGTCTAAAGACAGTATGTCAATTTCATGCAGTATGCTACTAAAATAATTAGTTTCTGTTTATCATGCTAAATTGTGTTGCAGTGGATTTTGCTGCATTGTCAGAGAAATTTGCCGTGATTTATGATGTTAGCATGCGGCAAGTATTATGATCTGAATCAAAGTGAACCGCTTTTTTTCTTATCTGCATGCCTCAGTAATATGAGACCTCATACTGAAAACGTAGAATTATGCAGCAACTCGTAAGTTTGATGAACAGTCTCAGGAACTGAGAGTCATCTGCCTCTTAAAAATTCCAACATGGCATCTTGCACCTTCTAACTTATCACATAATGTTTATAATAAATTACTGTCAGTCACTCCTAACAGCTCAGATATTGGCAAGTGAATTGTAGGGTGAAGGAGTGTGACTTTATCTGTCATAATCCTCTCCCACTTACAGACAGGTGTACTACTACTATTGTGTAGTACAACTGTATCTGTTTGTCACCCTCAAATGAACATAACAAAATGACACATATTTTTCTTCAGCCATTTCCCTGCTTTGTTACTTAAACATGTACTATGGCAGCATTCCTCACTTATTGCTTTTCAATTACTGTTATTTTATCTGCGCCCACTGTTTTAAACTATTTGAAAACAAAATATATTAAGCTGAAAAAATATAAGCATAAATGGATATAAACTGATATGATATTATATAATCCTTTATGCGTAGTTTGTAGTGTTATAGTAATAAAGCTTAGAAATGGTTTGCTAGTTGTGATTCTTAACTGAGACAGAGGTCAAGTGATGAGACTAGGAAACACACAGCTAGAACCTACTGAGTATGACAAGTGGTGAGACTAGGAAACCAACAGCTAGAACCTATTAAGTATGACAAGTCATGAGAGTAGGAAACCCACAGCTAGAACCTACTGAGTATGACAAGTGGTGAGACTAGGAAACCAACAGCTAGAACCTATTAAGTATGACAAGTCATGAGAGTAGGAAACCCACAGCTAGAACCTACTGAGTATGACAAGTGGTGAGACTAGGAAACCAACAGCTAGAACCTATTGAGTATGACAAGTGGTGAGACTAGGAAACCAACAGCTAGAACCTATTGAGTATGACAAGTGGTGAGACTAGGAAACCAACAGCTAGAACCTATTGAGTATGACAAGTGGTGAGACTAGGAAACCAACAGCTAGAACCTATTGAGTATGACAAGTGGTGAGACTAGGAAACCAACAGCTAGAACCTATTGAGTATGACAAGTCATGAGAGTAGGAAACCAACAGCTAGAACCTATTGAGTATGACAAGTCATGAGAGTAGGAAACCAACAGCTAGAACCTATTGAGTATGACAAGTGGTGAGACTAGAAAACCAACAGCTAGAACCTATTGAGTATGACAAGTGGTGAGACTAGGAAACACGGAAAACTGCCACCTCCTAATCCAGCAAAAGCCAGGCACTCAGTCACCAATACGTATTGCCAGGAAAGTAAATCCAGAAGACGTACTACTAACAAAATAATGTTTTTATTTGTTAAAAAGAAAGAGCGTTTTCACCGTAGTTTTACTTCAGCTTCTTCAGAACAAAACCATTTTTAAAAATACCGCCCATTTATAAACAAAACGTGCATAGCGTGGCTTGGTAATTAGATACATCTAAAGAGACACTATATCGAAGCCACGCTAAATGCACTCAGATGATATAATCACACAAGTATAGTGGTACTTTCACAACTGAGACACTTGTAAAGAAGTGTTACGTGTTGAAAAGTTTAGTTAATTATAATTACTAACTAAAAACTGTACATCTTATTCCACATAACAATATAAACACATCACAGAATGAACAGAAAAAATGAGCCACAAACGCCCCTTTTAAAACCTAACAAGTGTCAGCTATATAAACAAGTTTACTGACAACCTAAAGAATGTTATGATAAAATTGTTTGCGATCCAAAAATTAATATAATATATATTCCTATATTTAAAAATAAAACATATAAATGTATAGAAAATATGAGTGCTTGTGGCATGTAATATAAAACATCGCAAACAATCAATTAGTTTTTTATCCTTAAAAAATTGGAATGAGATGAATAACATAAAGTGTAACAGTTAGATCCTAACTACACTATTGTCTCAAGTAGTTCCTCATCTTTAATATACAAGAGATGTTACAATTTTCGTTTAATCCTGGGACACAGAAAGAATTCAACCGTAGTTGCCATTCTAATTCCCGAATCTCTAGTAGGATGTTAGTTAGTCCACCCCTCATAGACTGTGGTACTACATCAATAGCCATGAAGCAAAAACAGTGTCCCTCGTATTTTAAACAATGTTTTGCTAGGGCATTTTCACATTTTTTGGTTCTTATTGCATACAAATGCTCATACACCCTATCACGTAGCCTACGATCAGTCTTACCTACATAGTATGCTTCACAGCAGTTACATAGGGCCAAGTAAACAATAGACCTAGAAGTACAATTAAGTTTGTACTTAATGTAGTAGTTCCTACTACTAATTTTGAAGGAACTACAAGTTTTTACAAACTGACAGTATTTACAAAACCCACACTGTGTGCAACCTTTAAACTTTGTGTTGTTGTTTGACCTATTATTGTTCTCAAGAATAGATTTTAGGTTACTCCCTCGTTTATATACAAACTTAGGTCTATCCCCTAGTTTTTCAAGTAGTTCTTCATTATTCAAAATGAAGTGCCAATTTTTCGTTAGAATTAGTTGAATATCCAAAGAATTACTACTAAAAGTGGAAATGAAACTTGTTTTAAAAGATTCTGTGTTCTTGGGGTCACTTCTTTTGTTGGCATTCACTAGTGCTAAATCTTGCTCTCTCCCTTCTACACAAGAAGTGGAAGTGTTCACTTCTGTAATACTCTTACTGAGAAGGGGGAGATAAACACCATTCAACCATTTGTTGTTAACTTCTTCCAGAAGTTCCAAGAACAAGTCTAATGGATAATCTCTACTTATAAACATACTTCTTAGGTTTTTACATTCATTGTCAAATGCCGTTTTCCCTACTACACATCCTTGCTGCTCTTATTAGTTGTCCTTTAATGATAGCTCTTTTTTGTCTAAAAGGGTGTGAACTTTTAAAATGTAAAAAGGAATTGCAGTAAGTTGGTTTTCTATGGATCGTAGAAACATATTCTAAGTTGTTAACATCTTTATAAAGTTTCACATCCAAATAGTCTATTTCAGTAGTGGAAAAGGTAGATGTAAATTTTAGAAAAGAAGTGGAATCATTAAAATATTCTACTAGTGTCATAACTTCAACTGCATTCCCATCAAACAAAATGAACACATCGTCAAGGTATCTAGTGTATAGTCTGATTTTACCCATAATAGTGTTCTCAAACAGGTACACCTTTTCCCAATACGCCATAAATAGGTTAGCAATGGTAGCTCCGCATGGTGACCCCATTGCTATACCTTGTTTCTGCAGGTACACTTTCTCATTAAACATAAAGTAATTCGATGTTAAAATAATATCTAAAAGTTCAGAGACAATGTCCATCTCATTTTTTGAAGCACCAAGGTCACTAAGCATTAGAGAAATCCACTCTACTGCTTCTAAGTGTGGTATTGATGTGTAGAGGTCAACGACGTCAACCGTAAGAAAGTTAAATGAGTTGTCAAAATCAACGTTATTCATACTGTTGAGGAAAGACCATGAATCCTTGCATATGTTTGGAATTAATTTCAAATATTTAGCAAGGATCGTTTCAACTAATTGTGCACAAGGGTAAGTAATTGATAAACGACTATCAATTAGTGCACACATTGGTGGGTTATGTAAGTTCTTATGGATTTTCGGAATATTTCGGAATAAGTTCTTATGGATTTTCTGTTTGTTGAAAAATCAAAAGCAACTAAAAATATAAATAAAAAACTAATGAGAGACGGATTATCGTACTCAAATAATACAGCTTATATGAAATTAAGTGGTTTATGTACCACTACTGTTAAAGACTTAAGGAATGAGAGATTGGACCAACATTCACTTTTGAGTGAGAATGACCATGACTCTGCCCCTGATGACACAGAGTGTCAAGGCCCGAGACGTAGTAATAGAATACAAGCAAATGCCAACAAAAATGGTCCCCCCTCAATATGTGGGCAATAGACAGTACAACTACAACAACAACAACTCTAACAATGGCCGTTTTTTAGGGCCGCAGAACCCCAAGTTCCAACAGAAGAAATGGAACAAAACAAGAAATTAATGTCTCTAGTAATTTGCGGAACTGATATTGGTAGACCAACACAGGACCTGGAACAAATGACTGAACCAACTGTTCCAGAAGTTACTGCGTTAGATGATCCTTACAACAATAAGATGAAAATACTTACTAATAAAAAGGGTGACTTTTTGATTTACAACTTCTCGAGTGTCAACTTAGATCCTTGATTAATTGAATTGTTAGCTTATGGGAACACATTTGTTCCTACAAGGAAATGTAACCTTCCTAAAACTATTATAGATCTAAAATGTTTTGTCAGGAAGCTTAATCTTCACACTATTTTTGACAATACTAACGTCATCAATGACTTTAAATTAAAACTAGCTAGCACGTTTAACCCTCCTTTACACACTGGGTTAGCTTTGTTTGAGAAAGCATGTGAGGTTGACATTAGGAATGTATGTGATGATGACAGAGTGACTAAAAAGTGTTTAAATTACAACACCACAGTTGAACAAATGAACTGTCTTAAACATCTTTGCTCTTCAGCAACAAGAGTTGTTAAACCAGACAAAGGAGGTGGGCTGGTTATATTTGATAACCATACCTATATAGAAAAAATGGAGAGTATATTATCTAGTGCAGCGTACACTTCATCTTCAATTAATGAGATGAATATTTCAAAAATGAGGATTAGAGGGTACTTTAGAGACATGTTTATTGGGGGTAAAATTGACCTAGACACATATAACTACATTGACATTAACATGTAGAAAAACCCTGTGATTTTCGGTATTCCGAAAATCCATAAGAACTTACATAACCCACCAATGCGTGCACTAATTGATAGTCGTTTATCAATTACTTACCCTTGTGCACAATTAGTTGAAAAGATCCTTGCTAAATATTTGAAATTAATTCCAAACATATGCAAGGATTCATGGTCTTTCCTCAACAGTATGAATAACGTTGATTTTGACAACTCATTTAACTTTCTTACGGTTGACGTCGTTGACCTCTACACATCAATACCACACTTAGAAGCAGTAGAGTGGATTTCTCTAATGCTTAGTGACCTTGGTGCTTCAAAAAATGAGATGGACATTGTCTCTGAACTTTTAGATATTATTCTAACATCGAATTACTTTATGTTTAATGAGAAAGTGTACCTGCAGAAACAAGGTATAGCAATGGGGTCACCATGTGTAGCTACCGTTGCTAACCTATTTATGGCATATTGGGAAAAGGTGTACCTGTTTGAGAACACTATTATGGGTAAAATCAGACTATACACTAGATACCTTGACGATGTGTTCATTTTGTTTGATGGGAATGCAGTTGAAGCTATGACACTAGTAGAATATTTTAATGATTCCACTTCTTTTCTAAAATTTACATCTACCTTTTCCACTACTGAAATAGACTATTTGGATGTGAAACTTTATAAAGATGTTAACAACTTAGAATATGTTTCTACGATACATAGAAAACCAACTTACTGCAATTCCTTTTTACATTTTAAAAGTTCACACCCTTTTAGACAAAAAAGAGCTATCATTAAAGGACAACTAATAAGAGCAGCAAGGATGTGTAGTAGGGAAACGGCATTTGACAATGAATGTAAAAACCTAAGAAGTATGTTTATAAGTAGAGATTATCCATTAGACTTGTTCTTGGAACTTCTGGAAGAAGTTAACAACAAACGGTTGAATGGTGTTTATCTCCCCCTTCTCAGTAAGAGTATTACAGAAGTGGACACTTCCACTTCTTGTGTAGAAGTGAGAGAGCAAGATTTAGCACTAGTGAATACCAACAAAAGAAGTGACCCCAAGAACACAGAATCTTTTAAAACAAGTTTCATTTCCACTTTTAGTAGTAATTCTTTGGATATTCAACTAATTCTAACGAAAAATTGGCACTTCATTTTGAATAATGAAGAACTACTTGAAAAACTAGGGGATAGACCTAAGTTTGTATACAAACGAGGGAGTAACCTAAAATCTATTCTTGAAAACAATAATAGGTCAAACAACAACACAAAGTTTAAAGGTTGCACACAGTGTGGGTTTTGTAAATACTGTCAGTTTGTAAAAACTTGTAGTTCCTTCAAAATTAGTAGTAGGAACTACTACATTAACTACAAACTTAATTGTACTTCTAGGTCCATTGTTTACTTGGCCCTATGTAACTGCTGTGAAGCATACTACGTAGGTAAGACTGATCGTAGGCTACATGATAGGGTGTATGAGCATTTGTATGCAATAAGAACCAACAAATGTGAAAATGCCCTAGCAAAACATTGTTTAAAATATGAGGGACACTGTTTTTGCTTCATGGCTATTGATGTAGTACCACAGTCTATGAGGGGTGGACCAACTAACATCCTACTAGAGATTCGGGAATTAGAATGTCAACTACGGTTGAATTCTTTCTGTGTCCCAGGATTAAACGAAAATTGTAACATCTCTTGTATATTAAAGATGAGGAACTACTTGAGACAATAGTGTAGTTAGGATCTAACTGTTACACTTTATGTTATTCATCTCATTCCAATTTTTTAAGGATAAAAAACTAATTGATCGTTTGCGATGTTTTATATTACATGTCACAAGCACTCATATTTTCTATACATTTATATGTTTTATTTTTAAATATAGGAATATATATTATATTATTTTTTGGATCGCAAACAATTTTATCATAACATTCTTTAGGTTGTCAGTAAACTTGTTTATATAGCTGACACTTGTTAGGTTTTAAAAGGGGCGTTTGTGGCTCATTTTTTCTGTTCATTCTGTGATGTGTTTATATTGTTATGTGGAATAAGATGTACAGTTTTTAGTTAGTAATTATAATTAACTAAACTTTTCAACACGTAACACTTCTTTACAAGTGTCTCAGTTGTGAAAGTACCACTATACTTGTGTGATTATATCATGAGTGCATTTAGCGTGGCTTCGATATAGTGTCTCTTTAAATGTATCTAATTACCAAGCCACGCTATGCACGTTTTGTTTATAAATGGGTGGTATTTTTAAAAATGGTTTTGTTCTGAAGAAGCTGAAATAAAACTACGGCGAAAACACTCTTTCTTTTTAACAAATAAAAGCGTTATTTTGTTAGTAGTACATCTTCTGGATTTACTTTCCTGGCAATACTTGGAAGTATTGGTGACTGAGTGCCTGGCTTTTGCTGGATTAGGAGGTGGCAGTTTTCCGTATTTCACCAGTTTGTTTTTAGTTTGAGTTGAGACTAGGAAACAAACAGCTAGAACTTATTAAGTATGACAAGTGATGAGAGTAGGAAACCAACAGCTAGAACCTATTGAGTATGATTTTAAAGAAGATTATAAGAAGGAGTAAGAATAATGACCAGATACAAACCAGCATTGCTCTGAGGATCACAAAAGGTAATATGATTGAAAATGGCTTCATTAAAACATTGACATTGTTTGGGAAAGGAGTCTGCATATGATAGTTTATATAAACAAACAGTATACATATAGTGATGGACTGCCAAGTAAAGAAGCAAAGACACAGATTTTAACACAAAGAAGCTTTACTAAGTACTGACTGAGGAGGCAGGGTCACAAGACACACAAAACACATTAGCTTTAGTTCCTTTAAAGACATTTACACTAGTATTTCACACGTCAATGTGTATAACAACCTCTGTACTGTAAAAAAAAAAAATATATATATATATATGGTCTATGTCACATAATCGAACTTCCAAAATTTCGAACACCATATGTTCGAACTTGGAAGTTTGAAATGTGATAACATCGAATCCTCAGAATAGCAAATTTTTTCCCAGGGAAAAAAATTTGCTGTTCCGAAAAACACACACACAGCGCAAGCACACCAAAAACCTTATAAACCTACACTAAACCTTACATACACAACTATCTATGCACTAACCTTAACCCAAACCCTAACCCTAAGGTCCGTCAGCCGCAGAAACAGCCAACCGAATTCTTTCCCTGGGAAAGAATTCGGATTTCCGCGGCTTCAACATTTTCAACTTTCGAACTTCCCTGTTTGAACTTCTGGAAGTTTGATTACATGACATAGCCCCATATATATATATATATATATATATATATATATATATATATATATATATATGTACAGGTCTACTTTACTTGTTCAACTCTTCAAAAAGTCGACTTTCATATGGCCGAGACCATGTGATCGATTTTCGAAAAGCCAACCATGTAAAATAAACACATAACACACACCAAACACTTACCTTTCAACTGTTAGCAGGGGGCCAAGCCCCCCTGCACACCCCCGTGGGGGGCTCTGCCCCCCACACCCCCGTAACTTAAATATACCAACTCCGAGATCACACTACAGTGCAGAAGAGGAAATTTTCTCATTCTGCATTGTACAGAGATAGCGGTTCCCCATGGTCGGCTTTTCGAAAGTCGATCATATGGTCTCGGCCATATGCAAGTAGACTTTCTGAAAGTCAAGCATGTGAAGAGGACCCATATATATATATATATATATATATATATATATACACACACACACACACACACACATACTAGGCTTTAAATTGGATCCATGTATTTACATTAAACATTTTGAATGCTGACTGCCCCAACACCGATAGTCAAAATGTCAAAACTGAAAATGCTCCAGTATTGCAGTGAATGGGAAACCCACTGTACAAGATGACTGTGCAGTGAGGATCAGGGAATTGGTGATTTCCCCCAATGTAGTGCGAACTTGGAGTTAATATATATAATTAGCAGGGGGTGTGGAGGCACAGCCCTAACATGGGAGGTGCTGGGTGCTTGTCCCTGCAATAAAAAGCTGTTTTTGCTGTTTTTTCTGTTTTATTTGGGAGATGGTTATTTCAGCTTCAAAGTTTTGACTGTCTTGTTTGTGGCACTTGACATTAAAAATGTTCAATGCAAAGGCATGAATCCTTTAAACTTACTTGCATTAATCAAAATACTATGTAGAACTATTTTAAGGTGGCATGTGGAATACACAAAATACATTCAGTAAAGAAATGCATTTCACTGGATTTTTCAAATCACACCTATCTGGCATTTTTTTTACTTTGTGCAGTCATTATGTCTAAGTAGTTTTTATAGTCTTCCATTTCTAGAAGATTTACAATTATCAGTTTGATTATTGTCAAAGTATAAATGTTTATTATATATATTTAATTTTAAAACAGCTGCTAGAACGCACAAGCAGTTTTGTTCCATGATAGGTAATTTAATGTTTTCAGTTCTACAGAGCTAATGAAATTCAGAACTATTTTGCATTTTTACATCCAATGTGTTACTTAGCCATGTGCTCACTCCTGAAAATTGCATCAGCACAGAAGTAACACAGCAGAGTAATTTACCAAACCACTCTAACAATGTGTGTGTGTGTGTGTGTGTGTGTGTGTGTGTGTGTGTGTGTGTGTGTGTGTGTGTGTGTGTGTGCGTGCGTGTGTGTGTGTGTGTGTGTGTGTGTGTGTGTGTGTGTGTGTGTCTGTGAGGAAAAAGTGTAAATTATCTTTTGACAATGTACACCTATTCACCTCCATGGATGAGGTCAGGGCTTGTAGCATAAGTACAGGTAGGTACTGTGAAGTCATCCATGTATGTATTCATGCATATGGCCATGTATGTATGTGCTAGTCTGAATGGACATGAATATGGATGCATGGATGTGTGCATTTGTGTTTTGTAAAGCAAAGTCATCTATTTGTGTGTCAGCGTATCGTATGGGTGTGTGAGTGAGTAGCTCCATGGATATGAGGAAGTGTCTGTAGGAGCTTGTTTGCAGCTACGTAAATGTGTATGTGCAGTGTGCCCACAGATGTGTGAGTAGCAACCTGGGAGGTGCCTGTGCAACTCTGATGCTTGGGATGGTGGATGAAACATTGGTGAAGTCAGGTCTGACAGTGTAATGTTCCATTTAGAGACCTCGTATTTAACAGCTAATTAGGTGTTTGCCAGAGCACCTTTACCATGTATTTTAATCAGAGATTAACTCCATTGTGGTAATTGGCATAACTGCATTACCAAAAACTGAGGCTTAGCCCTAGAGAGACAGAGAGAAAACATAAATTGCTGCAGTGTAATACAGTGTTGCTAAATTAAGAGGACAGAACTTAGTTAGCTACAGTAGTCAGTGTAGAGGAAAGAACTAAATAATTGTTCAGTTGAGACAATGAAGTCAGTTCTAGAATTTGAGAACAAGCCTGTGAAAGACTATGAATGTTAAGCAATGGAGCCTAAATACAACCGATATGCCTTTTATTGGTTCCCATCTATTTGTGAAGTGATTTAAATGCTGAATGGCTAAATATCAAACCAATAACATTGATGGCAAAACAGTGGTGCAGAGAAGTGAACAAGGACCGCTTTAGCCAATAATACAGAACAACAGAGGATCACAGAAGTGGCCCTTTCCCCACTGCAATGTGATCTCAGAGTAGGTATATATAATTAGCAGGGGCTGTGGGGGTGCAGGGGGCCATGCTCCTTACAAAAAGGTTGTTTTTTTTTCCAATTTGCTCTTTTGGTCATTGCTATTATTGGCTCAGTATGTAGCCATTTAGCAATGTGGTCATTCTACAATCAGTCAGAAATCCACCTTTCATCATCATCTTTTCTGGTCAGTATTTGTTTTTACTATTGATAGCAGTGTGAACTGAATTTATATCATCATCATAACTGTGAGAGTCTTATCAGTGCCTAAAGAATGCACTGCATTCTCTGTGTGCTGTTGAGTTGATCTGGCAAACATTTCAGTTTTATTTTGCTCATCTACAAGTATTGCATTTAAATCTTGCTGCAACACTTTTATTTTACTTTTTATTGACTATAGCAAAATGTCTATGAACCCACAAAGCCTACAAACTCTAGTGAATGCTTTTGCAACATGCTTTATCATGTCGGTAAATACAATGCTTACACTGGGTGTGGTTTGTTCTTGCTCATTTATTACTGTGCACTATCTTTAATGACCGCATATGTTTTTAAATACCTCTATTAATTATCACTTAAGATATGGGCACATAAATTAACAGAAATGAAAACAAACCATATTAACATTTGTCATATTCATGGATTATACAGTACATATATGTTTTACTTAACAATTATTCACGCCAACATTACATAAATTGCTTAATTCCTGCCTTTCCTTAAACCTTACGCCTCCACCTCCTGAGCATTATTCAGCATTTATTATTCCTACAAATTCCATTTATTTCTATTATTTGCTACTTCAATTTTTTATTTCTTTTTATCTCATTTATAATATTCATTGCTTCATTTACAGTTAGTTTACATTTTGATTTCCATTTTCTACTAATTGCTTTTTTGACAGCCAATAGCATTAAACTTGGTCTACTATGTATAGGCACTTCAGATTGTGCCCCAGCCCAGAAGAATAATTTCTTTAGTTACAGCCATTTGCTAATCCAACATTTCTGACAGAGTGCTCTATAGAAATTTTTTTTAAACTGCCAGCTCGTTACACTCCTAAGAAACATGTTCCCATATACCTTTCTATTTCATCACACCTCCAGCATTTGCTGTCTTCCTCTGAAGTCTGCTTAATGTATAAAAATACCCATTGCAAATACTTCCAAGAAAAAATCCCAAACTCTCTGCACTGTGTTGCACACTTGGAGCTGTCCATATGTTCTTTTGTACAGTGCCTTTCTAGTCTTTCTTCCCATTCTTTTCTAACCGCTTCTGATTTTTATAGTTATCATGCGATATTTTATATACCCTACTAATTATCCTATTTTAACAGCAACTTCTGTTTTAGAGTCGACTAAAAACTATATCAGAGCTTGTCTTTCAATTAACACTACCCAAGCCCTTTGTGTGTCTATACTCTTATTAGTCCTTACTAGGGAAGGCAGCCTCTAACCTGCAGTCCAAACCTTTGCTTGACCTCATCCCACTCTGTTACCTTTCCTTCTCTTGTTATTTGCTGCCAGTACATTGGATCCTTTTCCATTTTTCTCCAGTAAATTCCAGCCCCCTCTTGCCTATTTTCTATGCCCTTACAGCATGTCTCTACTGGCAAAATCTCTTTTCTCCATTTCTGCTTTGGCTTAGTTAGAATCCTTTCTGCAACTTTATGAATATAATACTCGGTATGGATGCTATTCTCCTTAAGGAGATACATCTAACATCCTACTCTCTCCTTATTATTCATATCCCCCTCCATTTCATCATCACCCCTTTCCACTTTGATGTATAATCTGCATGCGTTATGTATATGAGCCTTAACTGTGTAGCTCTAAAGTATCTATTCAAATTAGGCAATCTTAAATCACCTTGTTCTCTGGGGAAGATCATATTATCCCATTTGTCTCTTACCCACTTCCATCCCAAATAAACTCCTTCAGCTTTTATTAATTATTGTCCATAATTTCTCTTTTGATTAATAAAAATATGCCTGACTATATCTAAAATTAAAGGGACTAAAAATTTTTCATTGCTCGCATCTTGCTATCCTTATCCATAATCAAGAGCTTGTACTTTCTTCGTTTTTGTATAATCTTTTTTTAATCTATTCCCACATATCTTTAGATGCCATAACAGAATACTATGGATACACCTAAATACTTCATCTTATCATGCCCCATAAATATGAGTATTGCTCAACCAATTCTTGTGTGGGAACATAGTGTACAACTATAGCCTTTGTTATATATTCATTAATGTTATATCCCCAGAAGACTTGAAACTGTTTCAACATATTCCACAACTCTGAAATACCCTTTTCTGGATATATCGAGTACAAAGTAAAATCATCTGCAAATAAAGCTAACCATTTTGATTACCTTACAAATTATATCCCTAAATTTGAGAATCCTTTATTTTCTTTGCCAGTGTCTCTAAATTTAAATCAAATATTGAAGGGGAAAGAGGAAAACTCTCCTTGTTCCTCTATTTAAACACAACTTGTCAGTGAGGAACCCACCCAACTTTATTATTGCCTCTGACCCACCCATAATATATCTTCTTAATTAACTCTATTATTGTAATACGAAATGCAATTGCTTCCATTGCCCTACTCTTAAAATCCCAGCTGTCTGTAGTGAATGCTTTCTGTGCATCAAGACCCACCATCAATAGCAGTGTTTTCTTACATTTCGCTTTCCCTGGATCATTATTATTTTCTTAATGTTGTCAAGTGCTTGCTTCCACTCCACAAAACTTGATTAATCCATATCTAAATTAGTAATATATTTGCCATTCTCTTAGCTAATTGTGACATAAACACTTTATAGTCATGGTTTAAAATTGAAATGGGTCTGAAGGGTCTTCACCCTTTTGAGTAATTCAGCCACCACAGTTTTTTTCAAAGATTCTGGTGCCACCCCCCCCCCATAATACTATTAAACTAAACATTACAGATCTTTATAACTTTTTCCTCTTAACTTCCAAACTTACACAGGAATATTCTCTGCTCTGAAAACTTCCCTGTTGATTGATTATACATCACTGTTTTTATCTCATGTCTTCCTCTCTGAAATGTTAAGCCTCATCTTCCTTTAATCTTGGCGTGCTTAAGTCTTCCATAAATATTTCCATTTGTGCCTTTTATTGGCTTCTACATTCCTCTGCTTTACACAGTTTTTCATAAAAAAATTGAAACTATTTTTAATACTTCTATAGGATCTCTAGTTATTTTAATTGTCATAGACTCCCCAAGTTTAGTGACACCCCTTTATACTTTCTGTTACCTAGCTCATTGTGCTAAAGGTTTTGTGCTATATAGTTGTTATTAGAAATAGTTGCTTAACAGCAACCTTTCTAAACTCATGCATATAATCCAGATGCTCCTTTATTTATCTCTTTAGCACTCTGCATTTGTTCATCTTGTTGTTGTAAGATTCTCCTTATTCTGCAGTGCTTTAACCATAGTCATCCCTTTCCCATACCTCTTTCTCTTTTATTTATACCCTGTTTTAAACCCCATTTCATTGCATCACACTCATTATCCATCCCTTCTAAAGAAATGTGTAATCATTTCTCTTTTTAACAGGTTAGTAGGAAAATGCTAGTGCCTCCTCCTTACTTTATTACCCTGTATATTTATCTTAATTTTAGTCTGTAAATTATCTGAAATAGTTACTGGATGTGTGCCAAAGCCTTGAATTAAATACACATGCTCCTGTGAAATGTAAATTTATCTAGTCTAGCCTAGTTATTGTACCCTGTAAAACAATATGTAAATTATATCTCTTCTACCACTGAATTCACATAGTCCATAAAAAGTATTCTCATGTATTTCTTCAAAAATTTGCGCTCATTTTGTTTTATTTACCCTTCTAGCCCTACCCCCAGTGCATCCCCACTATTGCAAATCAGATTCCAGTCCATACCCTTAAATAATATTCAATGAAAGCTAATTATTTCTCCTAAAACGTTTTGAGCTCCATAACAGCAGTTTTTGGTGGAATATAAACATGACAGCATAATCCTCCTTCTCCTTGCTGATAACCCCTTACTACCATAAATCTACCATTATTGACTTTGTTTCCTTTTCTATCACTTTTGGAGACCCTCTATCAATCTGTATTATTACTCCCCTTTTCCTTTGTTACTGAAATTCTACTGAAATCCTTTCTTTGTCAAATGCACATGCTCACTGCTATCCAAATTTGTATCCTGCAACACTGCTATTTACACCCTACATTTCATATTATAATTCAGTACTGTTTACTTTGTATCTATACATGTAAGGATGTTTACATTCCATTGTAATGTGGACAGAGTAGTCATTATAATTAAAAGCTATTACCCCCACTTATTATACATGACATTTTTTAATGTAAATTTCCAAAATGTGGCTTACAGGTACACAACTAATGTTTGGCAGGCTGATCTTTTACGCAGTTGCTTCTACTCATGTCAAATAAAAATAAATACATTTCAGAACCATCCATTTCCTTTTAATATGGAACAAATGCACAAAGCTATGTACATTTTTAGCAAGTGACATTTCTCTTCCAGACAGGAACAGTTGCTTCAGTGTGATGACTGCACCCAGAGAGACTACATAATCTAAAATTAATGTTACCCATGATAAAGCACATCTTATAGTCTGACTTCCAACGTATTTTGATTGCTATCTGTTCTTTTGTTATCTCTATTCCCCTCCCATATGTGAAAAACAACTTGCATGCTTTTAGTAAGCATTAACTTTCAGTCCTAAGAAAAAGTACACTGACTACCTTTAAACAAAAAAAAACTAAACTGTAAGCTGTTTTATGAAATGCATTAAAGTATTAAGGCTGCTAGGGAGGCTACCACTTTACATTCACTTGCCACAGTTTCAGACTTGAATTTACATTGAACCACTTGCCACTGTGCCTTTAAATGTTACATTTCTATCAGAACAGAGTGCACAGAATTCTCAAGATTAATTACTTACATCTGCAGGTAGCTAATTTCCAAATAAAATCAGTCTTCATTGAGAAAAAACAGCTAACATCTTTGCAGATATATTAAAGAATCCTTGTAAAGTTCACTTAGAATACAATGCACAGACTTCCCTGGCCAAATAGCTGCACTTTCAGAATTCTTATCTCCAATTGATAGCATATGCTAATGAAAAAAAGCAATCTAATAACTTTGCAGATGCAATAAATCTACCATTTTCAATACATTTCATTCATCATGTCTTACTTTTCAAGCTTATTTGCTTAAAAAAAAAAACACTGTCTGCAGCTTAAACCAAGGACATTGATTTAGATATACACCTTTGTAAAAATTGTGGAAATTATTGCCTACATATAACTTTCATAGGTTTGGTAAGTCAGTCGTTTTGGTCAGAAGACTATTAAGAAACACTGTATCCAACAAATCTGGATCGTAAAACTTATCATCAAACCAGTAATCTGGATTGTTTTTTTTGTTTGTTTGTTTTTTTAATTGTCTAAGTTCTTTAAGCATCTAATTACAGAGTGTAGCTTATTCCAGAGAGCAGATACCCTAACTGCTATAAACTTATATTCTTTGCAGTTCTTAATTTTTTTTTATTTTAATATAAAACTTGTATTTTTTATTATGTAGACCTAAAAGTAGCAGCACCAGTTTCTGTATGTAAAATGCAGCATTTTATTATGATAAGCTTTATATTCCAGGATAAATTTGCCTCTGAAATATTGGTAGTGCATATTGTGTAGTTTTAATAATTTGTATTAATCTGTATAGCTAAGTTCAGAGGAGCAAAATAGTTTTGGTAAATGTTCGCTGTATACTTTCAAGAGATTTAAGTTGTCCTTTAGTATACATAGAAAAACTGCTGTTATACTCAGTAATTGGTTTGATGTAGGTTTTACAGAGTTCTAATAAATAATCAGGATCCCTGATTATAAAACTTTTCATCATAACATTGTTTTACCTCCTTGCTTGAATGCACACTGACTCAATGTGCTTACCAAATGTAAAGTTCTTACCTAGGATAACTCTTAGATGTTTAAAGTAGTCAATGTCTTTTAAAGTTGTGTTATTCAAATAGACTGACTAATATACTAATACTTTCTTAAAATACATGATGCTGCATTTATCAGTGCTAAAACTTACTCATGTTGCCATCCCATAATGCTGTTTTCTTCATGTAGTTATTCATATTAATCAAATCCAAATCATTGGTTCCAATACATCCTGTGTTAAGACCATCTGCATATTTAGTTACCCACCACAATTAGTTTTTTTGGGTAAAGATACAGTGAGTATATTAAATAGAACAGGACCAAGTGCTGATCCCAGTGGGATACCAACATTAACTGGGTAAGTAGGTAGGCTGGTGTCTGAACAACAACAGATTGTTTTCTGTCAGTTAACAGTATAAAACGTGTCAATGTCTCTAATTAGCTGGTGAAGCAGTCAAGCTCCAGAGTAAGCAGGAACTACCAAAATAACAAATGGAGAAGTGCATCCAAAAGAAAATAAAACAAACAGTGCACCCTCTGTATCCTTCAGTGGAAGGGAGGTAATGCACAAAAGAAAATAAAACAGATAAGCTCCTTTAAAATACACCCCACCTTCATTCGCAGCTCTTCTCCCTCTGAAGAAATCTGGCTAAGTACAGCCCCCACCCCATGGTTTGAAGCATCTACCTATACAACAAATTCTTTGCTGTAATCTGGACTGCCTAACACAGAGGGTCCTCCCAAAACTTCTTTAAGCTTCTGGAATGCCTGCTCACATGCTGGGGTCCACACTACCTTATCTGGCCTGTTTTTCCTTGTCAGGTCTGGGAAGGGAGCAGTACTATATAGTATAGTATAGTATCTGATTTTTGATTGGATGTTTTAGTGTTTAAAAATGTAACTGCTATTCTATCTTTGTTGGTCTGATGAGGTGGATGTTATTCTGAGAAAGTGCTTATCTACTACAATAAAGGACATATTGATTTTCACTGCTGTGTGGAACCAGATTATTTTTCTTTTTCTTGTATTCAGATGGGGGCAAATATTTGTCCCACTCCCTCTTAAACTGGTCTGCAAATGCCCGTAGCATGGACTTGAGTGTAAAGTTTAACATCTCAACAAGACCAGTGAGGGGCGTCCATATAGGGAAAGGATAATAAATATACACACAGTAAAGTACAATTTCCCTTAAGAGCACACAGAGATTACAGTCAGTCTGGGGCTGGTTTCTCCCTTTTTCTCCAGGCCCCCAATAAGACTCCCCACTGGCACAGCTATAGGGTCCAGATCTCAGCCTAGTGGGTAAGCTAAACTCTCCATCACCCCCTTTGTCCAACCAGTGCTTCATGTCCCTGCCCAAGTAGCTGACACACACACACACACACACACACACACACACACACACTTTGAGATAAGAGTTACATATAACCACGCAGACACTCCTGGGGAAGGCTGGCACAGGTTCTCCAGCTATGCCCCTTTTACCAAGACTATACGGCAGTACCACTTGCCACCACCCACTAATATTTATCAGCTACTAAAAAGGTCCTTATCAAAGGGTGTCCAATTATTACTGTGCAATATTATCATCCAAATGGTAAGTGCAACTGAACAGTCAAGGTTTATTGGAGTGACTTGGCCAGTATCACTAAATACATGCAGTGTACTTTTAGAGCTTAAATTATCTCTACACAAAACAGCCAGAGTTGAAAGGTTTAAAAATATTTAATGATAAATAATAAAAGAAGACAATACTTCTTACTACACAGTGCTAGTCAAGAGTTCAGCGATCACAGAGAAATACTTAATGTAGTAGAAAAGTTCTGACATCAATACAGAAAAAACTAATCTAATCTTCCTAGTTCCTAGCTATGTCGAAGAGAAAACACAGTTCTAAAATAAACTTACATGTAGAGCAAGACAGTGCTGGTAATGTTGGATGTTCTAAAGACAAATGCCAAAATGCCCTCCTTCTTTCTGTCCTTAAATTGATAACACAGTACCACTGATTTATTTCCAATTACATCATTCCTTTGTGGTTCCCAGGCTAACAAAAACTTAGAGGTTGATAGCCCTTTTGATCTTGCAGCTGGTCAGAAAGCCAGAGCAATAAAAGAAATTATACATGTAAATAATAGCCATTAACTCTGGCCTCAAAACAATAGGCAGAATGCCTCCCTCTAGGCATCTCGGCTCCGAGTTTTAGATCAAAGCATTTCACAATGCTTGACTTTTCAGCTTTGTTATAGTAAAGTGCACTGTTGTTACATTTTTGCAGTTCCACATCCAACAGCATTTTCTTCCATTTAAGAGAACAAGCCTGTGACTTATATTAATATTTACAAATGACAGAATTATCTACAAAATTCTATCTAGCTAGGCTGGCAGCCTTCGCCTATCTTCACAAACTGCATTGCAATATAACATGCAAGCTACATCATGACATTTTTTTTATAAAATTATTAGTAAGAACAAAAACTGTTTTACTTAGTTCATTTTTTATTCCCTTCAGTGTCTGTCTAAATATTAATGACATGAGGTGTAGTATATGCTTTACAGTTCACTCACAATTTTAACAAAGTCAACAAAATTCCTGTCTTTCTAAATTACTTTTTCTTGCAAAGCCACATTTTACATGCTTATTGCTGTATCCAGTGGGATTGATGTTTAATATCTCCCATTTATTCACTAATTTCAGTACTGTTGATCTTATTCTGGATCATCTATATCTCCCAACAACAGTCTCTGGTTTGTGACTAAGGTACTCCTGATTCCTTTAGTTGGCCTCGGTATTTATTTCTGTTTCTCAGTCATTTCCTTTGGAACACTGGAAAATGCTTCAGTGGTAAAGTCCTACTATGGGCTTTGTTGTCACAGGAATGAGATGCAGAGTCTCCCCATCTGCTTCATAGCTGACTCTTTGTTGGACTTTTTTTATTTCCTCTTAGCCTGTGCTGCATCAAAAAATGATTTTGCTCCTCCAGGAAAAAAACATTTTCTGAAGACAGCTGGATACAACAGCTTGAATCTCATGTCTGCCTATCAACATTTCATGATTGCTGGAACTAACTTACTTCTCTACTACCTGGTGTACAATTAATAATCATTTTCCACAAATACTCTTGTTGTTGTATCTTTCGGCTTTTCCTGGTTAGGGGTCGCCAGAGCGGAACTCCGGTCCGCTAATGATTGGTAGTTGATTTTTACGTGCCGATTTACCAGCCCTGACACACAACCTTCAACGAAGGTATGCTCATTCACACATGTCTCCACGCAGAAGACGCTCTAGCTGAGAATCGAACCGGACAGCATCTTACTGTGAGGTGACAACGCTACAGCAACACTGTTGTCTCCAATTTTTAAAACTTTTCCATTCTGTCACAGTCTTGCAAGGATCAACTCTTTCTACTGGTAAGATTGCCTAATACAGGTTTGGCTGCTTTCTCATGGCCAAGTTTGGAGCATACACTCGATGTGCCCATTTAGTCAACAAACCCTGCTGTGGAATACCAGTCTGCTGCTTATTTGTGCTTTCATACAGTTAATACAGTCTATTTCTCTGATACAGCAGAAAATCTTAAGTTTTCTCTGTGTGCTATGTCTTATAACTCTATCATTTTTTGAGATGAGAATCCTGATGATCTACCAACCTTTTCCTCATTTCATCCTCTGGTTTTTGCACTTTTTATCAGTTCTTCTTAATAGCTATTTAAAGCTTCTATTTTTTCCAGCCTTTTGTTATTTCAGTTGATATGTTCCTTCAGTTTTTGTTATTTACTTTAATTACCACTCAGTACATTTGATTTATTTTTCATCTAAATTACTGCAAACCATTGTCTGTATCAAAGCTAAATCTTTAACTGCTTTTTGTTGAACAGCTACAGGATTCTTCCCTGCAAGAAGTTTTTCTTCTCCTTTTCTGGTTGCTTTTCTCTCAGGTTCTCCTAATTCTTTCTTTGCTGGCATCCAGCCAATGTACTTATTACCTGGTGACTGAATTTTACCCAAACTTACAGATTCAGTGGCCCCTTTTTCTCAGTTTCTGTTTTCACAATGGGAGAGCTGAAATCAACTTGTTAGCATGCTGCTATCTTGGAAGCCTATGTCAGCTCTTCTTAATGACCACATATGATCCATTTTATTTTGGTTTTTATTGTTATTTTAAGTATTTATTTGGCTTCATTTTGCTCTGTTTCTCACCCACCTTTATTTTGCATACTTTCAGCTCTTCATTCATGCTTTTAAGATGAGTATTTGTAAGTGAAGTCACTTTACATGCATCAACCATTTTGTATTGTGAAGTCTTCTTTCCTTATGAGTCTGCATCTGACCTGATCATTTCTGAGTCCTCACATAATTCTGCCCTTTATTTTATAGTCAGATAGGCTTACAAACTCAGTCTTGCACATTGTGCTTTAATTCAGTTAGTTGTGCACCACAGGTCTCCTGAAGCCTTTAAATTCGGGGAAAAATATTTTACATAAAGCAGATTATTCTTTTGCTTGCAGTATGCTTGGAATTTATTTTCTATCGAAGAAATGGTGCTTATTTCCTCCTCCTTAAGGTTACATGTGTTAAATTCTTTAACTGCATTAGTACTTTTGACAGAGATATTTTGCATATGGTTTATTTCTTCCTTGTTAATCCACTAGTCTACTAGTCTACTCACAGCAAGATACAGCTCCTAATGTTTTACCCACAGCTTCTAGTTTTCAGAGATGTTTTCATGAAGCTTTGCATTCATTTGGTGGTTGTAGTGATGTCATCTAGAGCCAAATGTTGAAAAAATTAAGCAGAAAGCATTGGTTGTTCAGTGGAACATATTTTCCTTTACATATGTAGGAATATGTAACAATTTAAAAAATAATGAAACATTTGAATACCTTTTCATTAAGCGAAATACTGAGATGACCTTCTTTTGTACATATATATATATATATATATATATATATATATATATATATATATATAGTATAACCAAAGCATCTTTGTGAATGTGCACATTAACAGAACCACATAAGCCATCAGAATGCAGAGTAGAATGAAAATCCAGCTTCTGGTATTAAAAACAACCATTCACAAAACTATTCAGTCTCAGCCTCCTCACAGGTTTTGTACAACCAAGTAATACAGACAGAACTCCTTAGCCTCAGATGAAAGCTGTCCATTACATGAATAAAATGCTGCTGACAGCATGTGTCTAACTTGAGTGGTTGCTGAGATATTGTAAGTTGTTTACAAAATATTACTAATTGCATTTACTGTGACTTATAAAATTCGGTTTAAGAACTAGAACGTAAAAAATACTACCATGGTAAAAATAGTTTCTGCTGAAGAGTTTGCCATTTATACTTCTTTCCTAACCTCTATGGTTCTAGAAATATGAACATTTGTTTGAAATGTGAGGACATAATTTGATTTTATCAAAAGGTTTAGGCTCCGCACATTGGAAGTTACAGTTCAAACGTCCTGAGCTCCATTGGATTGAATGAGTTAAATGACTATAGACCAGTGATACTAACCTCAAATGTCATGAAATGCTTTGAAAGGATAGTAAAAAAAGCATCTGTCAGAAGCTCTGCCACTGACCTTCAACCCTCTATAGTTTGCCTATCGGCCAAACATATCCACTGCGGATGCCATTTTGGTAGCCCTGCACCTCTCTCTGGAACATCTTGAAGAGAAGAGAAACTATGTCAGGCTGTTGTTCATTGACTTTAGCTTGGCATTCAACACATTGGTTCCAATGCAACTCAGGCAAATTAATTAACCATCGCATCAACAAGTGCTTCTGCAACTGAATCCTTGAATTCTTGATTGGAAGACCACAGAAGACATTTGCTGTAACAACACATCAGGTATCATTACACTCAACACCGGTGTGCATGTGCCTCTAGGGTGTGTACTTAGTCCTCTACTGTTCACCACCCTTAGCCATGACTGCTCTACGAAATTTCAAAGAAGCTGGCACGGGATCTGGTGGCAGTGATAACTACCTTATAGTCTGGGCAGAAGGGGGCACAGTACGTGAATCTGTGCCAGCCTTTCCCAGGTGTGTGTATGTGTGTGTGTGTGTGTGTGTGTGTGTGTGTGTGTGTGTGTGTGTGTGTGTGTGTGTGTGTGTGTGTGTGTATCTGCAAATTAAATCTCAAAGAGTGTGTGTGTCAGCTGCTTGGTCAGGGACACAAAGCACTGGTTTCACAGAGAGGGTATGGGAGGACTTAGCTTGGAACCCCAGCTAAGGACTCATCTCTAAGCTGTGCCAGTGGAGAGAATAACTGGGGATCTGGACAGATATAGAGAGGAACCAGTCCCTGGACTGAGCATGTTCTCTGGGTGCTTTTAAGGGAAGTCGTGCTTGATGCAGAGGTGTCTGCATCTGGAAATACTGAGTGTATCCATTTGTATTCCAAGTGAACATCTCTCTTCAGTGCCATTGAAAAGGATTTAGGCTCCTTGATTACTGGCCCAGAGTGTGGACATCACTAAAGGCATACTCTCAAGCAGCCACAAGGTGAGCTATCAGAGTTTCATATCACAACAGTTTTATTCATTTATTTTTTTTTTTTAGTTTAGTTTAGTCAGGGAGAGCAGGCAGAAATGTCAACAGAGGATTATGGTAAGCTGACAAAGAACCACTTGGCCAAGGTGTGCAAAGCCAAAGGGCTGGTGTATGCCACCCTGACTAAAAAGGAAATGATTTCATCCTTAGTCACAGCTCAGACCAGCAACCAGGAAGATAACCAGCATGGTGATGGGAATTTGCAGCCATCAGAAAGAGGACAGTTCACCATTTCCTCAGAGAACCTAAAAATCCATCTGGAGTTAAAGAAACTTGAACTGGAGGCCAAACATATGGAATTAGAATCAGAGGAGAGACAGCAGTGTTTGGAGGCTGAAGAAAATTACCACAGGTGCCTTTTTTGATATTTTTAAAAACTGGGAATTGTGCCACCAGAGGTATTGTTTACATAGCTGTGTGTAAAACATGTGAATTTTATTATGTGGGGAAAACAGAAAGGCAACTTAGAAAAAAGAATTTATGAGCATTTGTATGCAATTAATAATCGGAACACGAATAATGCACTGTATAAACATTCACTGTAATGCCAAGGGTTTGTTAAGTTCAGGTTTGGTATTCTTGAAGTAATTTCTAAGAACCCAAGGGGAGGATGGTGGGAATTACAGACAGAAAGAAGTGAATTACGGTGACAAGATTGAATGCCACAATACAGCCCGGGTTAAATGAGAACATTTCAGTTCTGCCTGTTTTAAAGACAAGAGCTCAAAACTTTTAATATTAGTTCTTTAATTATGTTTATTTCAAACTTGGTTTTAACAAAGTTTAATTGATTGTTTTACATGTTAAATAGTTTAATTGGTTGGCTTATTTATATACATTTCCTGTGTGTGGTAATTATTCTGAAGAAGTCCCAGAACTGTAGGGACAAAAGCGCTTAATCTTAATAAACTGGTTTGGTGGTTTTTAACTTTGGACCTTTTTACAGCCTTCGGATTACCTTGCTTGCTGCCACTTCTAGCCTTGTTTTGTACTTTACTAGTATTGGATTTCATGGCTAGTTCTCACTGAATTGTTTTGGCTGAAGAAAATGAGAAACAGCATCAACATGAGATGGAGATGCTGACTCTTCACCAGGGTCATGGAGGTAATGGGGAAGGGACTAATCGAACCCAGGAGCAATAAAGGTCATTAAGGTTCTTCCACAATTTACAGAGGGTGATAATTTTGATAGTTTTATTCATATATTTGAAAGAGTATGTAAACAGTATAATGTTGACCAAAGGCACTGGGTACGGTTCCTAACCCCCTTACTCCATGGTAAAGCTGCAACTGCTGTTTCTAAATTGTCTGATACTGATTGCTTAAACTATGCTACAGTTAAAAAATGTTTATTGAAATGTTTTAAGTTAACAACTGAGGCTTACAGAAAAAAAGTTGCATGACTTAGACGCAAGGCAGATAAAACTGTGTGTGATTATATTGCTGAGTTAAGCACTTATTTTCATAGGTGAGTGAGTGGATGTCAGGTCACCACTTTTGAAGGGCTGGCAAACCTTTTGCTGAGGGAACAAGCCCTTAGCATTTTGCCTGAGGACATCAGGATCTGGTTGGCAGACTGAGAATAAAACTATGCAGATGAGCTGGGGAAGAAAGGGGATCTCTATTTAGCAAGCAGGGCATCACTGCACAGGAAAGGGATACCCAGTGCTGCACATAGATGTAAGGAAACACATGGTGGGAAGCCTAAACCATGCCAATAAAGTCCACCAGTAAGAGGGGAAGCCACTTGTTCAGGTACACAGCCAGGATCAAGGGTTAAATATTTTATATGTAACCAGTGGGACCATGTAGCATATAGATGTCCACAGAGGCAAGTTGGGGAACAAAAGGTGGGGGAGCCAGCAAGTGGGAATAACAGTATGCCAGTGGTAAGTTGTCTGGAGATAACAGGAGTACCAAACTGTCACAAGAGTTATATCCTATCTTAGTGGAAGGAAAACAAGACAGTGCTAAGAGAGAGACAGCTTCTGACATAACCATTGTGAAGCCTGCAGTAGTTTGAAGAGGAACAGTACTTGCTTGAGCAGTCCACTCCAGTCAGACCTTTAGGAAGGATCCCATTCCAAAAGCCTTTGGCCAGGGTTCATCTTGACTGAGTGAGTGGAAAAGGAAGCAAGTAAGTAGGTATGTTTGAGGATATCCCTGCAGATGTCCTGATAGGGAGCAATTTTGATAACACAATACCTTGTGTGCATGCAGTTAGATGCAGTCAGGCTTGGAGATAGACATGTGGGTCTGGTAGCCTGGGGGAGACCCAAACAGACCCCACACCTGAAGCTAGGGCTGATGAGGTGGCTATTTCAGGGAGGGAGCTACTCTGTACCATTGAGCCTGAAGGTGAGCCACAGCTGCTGGTAAGTACTGATGTTCCCTTGGACAGAGTGACTGCAAGTGCAGAGGTGAGTGGTAGTACCTAGGCTGACAGTGAGGCATCACTGTCAGGATACCAGACTTCTTGTGGAAGAGGAGTTGGGATGAGTCACAAAAGTAGACAGGCTAAGCTCTCACATCTCAGATCCTACACTAAGAGGCTCAAGGGAGGTAGCTAAGTCAGCATCTGATTCTCAAGGAAAAGGGTAATCTGTATACTGGAATAAAGGGTTACTGTATAGAGAGTGGACCCCTGAATGAGGGCTAGAGGGTGAGGTAATACAGGAGTTGGTAGTTCCTACAGCCTAACATCTGACACTTCTAGCTATAGCCCATGACATTCCTTTTGCAGGTCATGTGGACATAAAGCATACCAAGAAACATATTATGCAGAACTTTTATTGGTCTGGGATTGCAAGGATGTAACAGGGTACTGCAGGATCTGTGAGCAGTGCCAGAAAGTAGGCAAGGCAGGTGACAAGGTCAAAGCTCCTTTGATGTCTTTGCCTATGATTGAAGAGCCATTTCAGAGGGTAGCTATGGATATTGTGGGGGCCTCTGAGTACCCCAAGCTCAACAGGGAAGACGTATATCCTGGTGATAGTAGCTTATGCTACTAGATACCCCGGGGAAGTGGCTCTGTCTCCCATTGAGACAGAAAAGGTGGCAATGCTTTGTTAGAGATTTTCAGCAGGGTAGGTTTCCCAAGAGAAATATTGATTGACAGAGGTGCCAATTTCATGTCAGACCTGCTGGTTTGTCTGTGGAAGCACTGTGGTGTGAAGCACCTAAAGCTCACCCCCTACCATCCCCAGACTAATGATCTTGTGGAGAGGTTAAACTCTATACTAAAGACTATGCTACAGGCATTTGCAGACTAGTTTAAGAGAGAGTGGGACAAATATTTGCCCCATCTGTGGTTTGCTTGAAAAGAGGTACCCCAGGAATCCACAGGAGTTTCACCATTTGAGTTGTATGTGTATGGGCATTGGATGAGTGGACCTGTAGATTTGATTCCTGATGAATGGGAGGGTGAGTGTGAATCCCACAAGGAGTCTGTTGTGGTATATGTCCTAAACCTCAGGACAAGGCTCAGGGAGCTCATGGGCTTGGCCCAGGAGAACCTGGCAGAAGCTCAACAGCAGAAAAAGGTCTGGTATGACAGGAATGCTTGAGCCAGAGAGTATGTTGTGGGCAGTAGGTTATGGTTCTAATTCCTGTCAGACACAATAATCTTCAGGAAGCTTGGGAGGGAGCATTCAAAGTGGTAAGGAAGGTCAGTGATGTTAACTACATGGTAGAACTGCAAAGCAGGAGGCAGGGGCCCAAATTGTACCATACTATCATGATGAAACCTTACCATGATAAGGAGGCCCTGGTGATAAGTATTTGCAGTAGGAGGCCGGAGGAGTCTGAGAGGGATCTATGGCTACAGTGAGCCAGCCAGCAAAATCCAAAGTTACTGTGGTGAAGCCTAGGCTGGAGGCATATGATATGTCATTACAGCACTGCAGTGGGACCAGCAATACCAAGGCATATGGTATCTCAAGACAGGGTATGGAGTAATGCATTCCCAGATAGGCTCATTCCTCTTAAACAACATTTCAAAAGGAACACTTGAAAAACTAGATTGAGTCTTCAAAGGGGAGAGGTATGACAAAAAGAGGTACTGCCAGCCATGCCAGGAGAAATAGAGCAGTGGATTTGTAACATATGCCAGCACAGCTTGTATAGCAAACTGATTTGTACATATTTTTGTGCTGAAAATGTATCTGAGAGGCCTTCTTATGTTAAAACATATCAACACTGTGCCCTGCTGAAAAGAAAATAAATATATATACATTATTGCAACCAAGTTAAATGTGTATATTTCAACAGAGTATACTGACAGAGCAGAGGTTAATCACAATCTAGCTGCAGAAAAATTTTAAATATATCTGAAATTAAATTACTTTCTCAGTTAAGCCATAAAGATGTTATCCCACAGTTTTGAAGGGAGCTAGAGACACAGTGTCTGTTCTAGAGAATAGGTTGTAGCTCCCGTAGGAAGACTGAAATGGTTTTATGACTTCCAGGAGATCTGAGCAAAGTCTGTGTATGGTAACAAATAGGTGCTAAAATCCTGACAGCTTTCTAGCGTTGGTGGTAGCATGGGAAACTGAGTCAGATGACCAGATGTGTGTGATGTCATTCCGTAAGACAAAAATAATATTTCGATATTAGTAGAAGTTTGCTCTCAGCATTCTGTATTCTGTCTTGGATCTGACAACAAGGACCACTCACCCAAATCATTTTGCCTTGCTTTATTCAGTAAGTAACTTAACTATGGAACAGTAGTTCTTTTAGTCAATCAGGAAGAGATAGATAGACTAGCTAAATACTGTTTTCTATAACTGTGTGAAACTTTCAACTGGTGTTATTTTTAATATTCCCTGTGGCTGAATCTCTGGTGTTTACTTGTAAGTAGATATTTAATATTTTCTTGTGCTTTTATTATTCATTATTAAATATATTTAAACTTTTCATTGTGGCTGGTCCTTTTTAGAAAATATTTAAGTTTTGAGAGTATTTGCATATATTTATTTGGTTATAACTCTGGCCACTCCTGAAAGCCTTCCTGTTTGGTCAACATTACCATTTGTATTGATATCAATTTCACTGAGTATAATTGGGTACTCTTGTAAAAGCCTTAAAGAAGCTGGCAGAGATACTAGTGGCCTACCTTATAGTCTGGGCAGAAGGGGTACAGCAGGTGAATCTGTGCCAGCCTTTCTCAGGTGTGTGTGTGTGTGTGTGTGTGTGTGTGTGTGTGTGTGTGTGTGTGTGTGTGTGTGTGTGTGTGTGTAAATTAAATCTCAGAGTGTGTATGTCAGCTGCTTGAAACAGGGACACAAAGCATTGATTTCACAGAGAGGGTGTGGGAGGACTTAGCTTGGAACCCCAGCTAAGGACTCAGCTCTAAACTGTGCCAGTGGGGAGTCTTATTGGAGGTCTGGACAGATATAGAGAGGAACCTGCCCCCAGACTGAGCATGTTCTCTGGGTGCTCTTAAGGGAAATTGTGCTTGATGCAGAGAGGCCTACATCTGGAAATACTGAGTGTATCCATTTGTATTCCATGTGAACGTCCCTTTCCAGTATCAGTGGTAAGGATTCAGGCTTCTTGATTATTGGCCCAGAGTGGGGACATCACAAATACATATAGATTAGAGAACTAGGCATAGCTCCTCGTGGTCCCCTGCAGAGTTCCTAAGCCAGCAGAGAGAAGAAAAAGCAACTTTCTTGATCATAAGTATTTTTTAAACTTTTTAGTTTGCATTTTTCGATCTTTTGAGCTTTTTGACTACTGTTTGTGCCTATATTACTGTTTCATTACCTTATTTTCCTGTTTTTGTGAGCTTATATTGTTGATTGTACTTGTGGGCTAAAGTATTGCTTAAAAGTAACAAACAGGCTAATACACTCAAGTGTACCAGCCTTTGATAGCAATTTAGTCGAAAACAAAGCATTTACTGCATTTTTTTCTGTCTGTTTGCAAAAAAAAAAAAAATACCAAAAAAATATTTCTCTTTTCCTAAACTTTCCTAGCTAGTTGTTCCAGTGATCAGATTTTGCTGATCCCTGGGCTTTGTATTTGGTTTCTGTGTTCCTCCATTTTCTTGTGTAGCCAGAGGTAGTTTCTTTACTCACCAGTGGGAGTGGGGAGTACTGAGCTGCTTGTTTGTCCTCAGAGGAGTGATTAGAAGCAGCAACTAGTCATTTGTCGGCCATTTTGGGTCATTTCCTGTTTTTTCCAGCCCCTGCTATAAAGCACGCTTTGGCAGGCTTTTCTGGCATTAGAGAACTAGGCATAGCTCCTCGTGGTCCCCTGCAGAGTTCCTAAGCCAGCAGAGAGCAGAAAAAGCAACTTTCTTGATCATAAGTATTTTTAAGCTTTTTAGTTTGCATTTTTCGATCTTTTGAGCTTTTTGACTACTGTTTGTGCCTATATTACTGTTTTATTACCTTATTTTCCTGTTTTTGTGAGCTTATATTGTTGATTGCACTTGTGGGCTAAAGTATTGCTTAAAAGTAACAAACAGGCTAATACACTCAAGTGTACCAGCCTTTGATAGCAATTTAGTCAAAAACAAAGCATTTACTGCATTTTTTTCTGTCTGTTTGCAAAAAAAAAAAAAATATTTCTCCTTTCCTAAACTTTCCTAGCTAGTTGTTCCAGTGATCAGATTTTGCTGATCCCTGGGCTTTGTATTTGGTTTCTGTGTTCCTCCATTTTCTTGTGTGGCCAGAGGTAGTTTCTTTACTCACCAGTGGGAGTGGGGAGTACTGAGCTGCTTGTTTGTCCTCAGAGGAGTGGTTAGAAGCAGCAACTAGTAATTTGTCGGCCATTTTGGGTCATTTCCTGTTTTTTCCAGCCCCTGCTATAAAGCACGCTTTGGCAGGCTTTTCTGGCATTAGATAACTAGGCATAGCTCCTCGTGGTCCCCTACAGAGTTCCTAAGCCAGCAGAGAGCAGAAAAAGCAACTTTCTTGATCATAAGTAATTTTTTAAACTTTTTAGTTTGCATTTTTTGATCTTTTGAGCTTTTTGACTACTGTTTGTGCCTATATTACTGTTTTATTACCTTATTTTCCTGTTTTTGTGAGCTTATATTGTTGATTGCACTTGTGGGCTAAAGTATTGCTTAAAGTAACAAACAGGCTAATACACTCAAGTGTACCAGCCTTTGATAGCAATTTAGTCGAAAACAAAGCATTTACTGCATTTTTTTCTGTCTGTTTGCAAAAAAAAAAAAAAAAAATATTTCTCCTTTCCTAAACTTTCCTAGCTAGTTGTTCCAGTGATCAGATTTTGCTGATCCCTGGGCTTTGTATTTGGTTTCTGTGTTCCTCCATTTTCTTGTGTGGCCAGAGGTAGTTTCTTTACTCACCAGTGGGAGTGGGGAGTACTGAGCTGCTTGTTTGTCCTCAGAGGAGTGGTTAGAAGCAGCAACTAGTAATTTGTCGGCCATTTTGGGTCATTTCCTGTTTTTTCCAGCCCCTGCTATAAAGCACGCGTTAGCGCGGAGCTGCTACCGTTGCACACTAGGGCAGCGCCGGTTAATCAGATTTAAACTATTAGGGCTACCTAAAGTCCACTCTTCAAATTTTCCCTTAAAACTACCTTCCTCAAAGTATATTACTGTTCTTTTTAGTGTATCCTACAACTATAAATTATCTCTACTTGACTCCCAAGTAGACTATTCTCTATCTGTATAGCGAAGCACTTGCTCCTACAGTACTTATCACCTCGATACAGCACTCTTGTTATAGAAAGTACCCCAAAAAAGCAAACCCCATTTCTCGGTCACCCACATCCCCCAGAACCTTTTCTTAAGTTTTTCTGTCTATTCCTTCTAGCATGTCGAGGGATCAGTTGCTAATGTCCTCTCCTGCTCAGCTGGTGAACCTGGGAATATTGAGGCAATGTTACAATTGCCTCATGTACACAGACAACCCTCTCCTCCTCCCACAAAACACAAATACATGCGAGAGATGCAACTATACGGCCAAACTGGAGGCTGAGCTCTCTCAACATAGGACTGGCATGACCAGACAGGAGGAGAAGGTAACCACACACACTATAGACCCAGTCTCACATAATACCATCACAACCTCAAATCATACACATAAACACACAAAGACATACTGGAGGCTCTGATCAAAAATCTACCAAAACAGCAGAGGCCACCAAAGCAGACACCCAAACAACTACCACCTCAGAACACAACACCTGCAACACATAGACCACACAGTCAGAGTGTCAAGCAGTCACAGCCCTTAAGGCCAAACACAATGCCAGACACACTAGTCATTGGTGACTCCATAGTCAGACACACAGACGCCCCGCCCACCAGACTGAGTAAGGAGAAGGTCACAGTAAGCTGCCTGTCGGGTGCTAGAATCCGCCACATAACGCATGCACTCAGGTCTCTCAACAGCAGGTACAAGTACGACTCAATCATTGTCCACGCTGGTGTTAACGACCTGAAACGCACCTCCTTGGACTACATGAAAAAGACATAGAGGAGCTCTCTGATTATGTAGCCCAAGCAGGTATGACCCTGACCTTGAGCAGTATCCTACCTTCACCAAGAATGATGCCACAATACAGAGATAAGATGATCAGCTTTAACAATTGGCTTAAACTCTGGTGTCATTCAAAGGGGATCCAATGTCTGTCTGCCTGGGATGACATGCTGGACAAGCCACGCTGCTTCGCAAGGGACGGCTTGCACTTGTCACCCTGGGATTCTGGATTTTGGCAAAGGCTCTTGCCACCCCATAGTGCCTTTTTAGGCAAGGCTCAAATTCTAAACCTACCACCCTAGAACAAAACAAAGAAAAAACTAAGGGTAATGCTGCTCAATGCCAGAAGTCTCAACCTCAAGATGCACGCACTGAGGCCCTTCTCAGTATGGAGAACATCGATGTCTGTGCTGTGACAGAAACCTGGTTCAAGGCTCCTGAGAGCACCCCAGCACTATCAGGTTTTACCTCATATCATGCGTTCCGCCCCAAAACCCGGACAATACCAAGAAAGGAGGAGGGGTATCCATATTCATCAAGGACACCCACACCTCAAGATTGGTGGCATTGCACGATGCATCGGAAACCATCCAGGTGCAATTAACCATAGGCAAGATTGCTCTGCAATTTGTAGCATGTTACAGGCCACCCTCGCAAACTCAGGAACCTCATATGGCCTTCCTGAAAACACTGGAGGATAAATGTATCTCCAAACACCATCATACTAGGTGACTTCAACTACCCTAATATAGACTGGGAACACTACTCAAGCCCAAACACTCTAGCCCAAAAGTTCCTGGAATTCATAAACTCAAATGCCATGGAACAACTAGTCACCATCCCCACAAGAGGAGAAAACATACTTGATCTCATCATCACGAACATGGGAGCACAATGTTCAACGCCGGAAGTATACCCCTCACTGGTGAGATCTGATCACAAACTAATCTCGCTGGAGATCCTCATCCCGCCCCCACCCGAAATGAAAAAGACCACAGTAAAGAACTTCTCGAAAGCCGACTTCACACTTCTAAAGACTAGTGTGGTCTCCTTTAAGGCCCCTGAGCCGACGGTTAACATTACTCAAACCGCTGAATCACTTACAAATGCCTTCTACCAGCACCTGCAGGGCTGCATGGATCAGGCAATCCCAAGCAAAACAAAGACTCTTTGTACCAAAGGCAAGCGTCCAGTCTGGTGGACCCCAGCCATAAACAAACTCTACAACAAAAGGAGAAAGCTACTAAAAGATAGAGCAAAATCCTTAAAAGGTAAGACACCGCTGATCACTATAAGTAAAAAGCTAAGAGCTCTCATAAAATCATCCAAAGCTAATTTTGAGAAAAAATAGCTAAGGACTCTAAAGACAACCATAAGGCATTCTTTAGCTATGTCAGAAACCTAGGAGGAAACTCCCAGATATGCTCAGAATTAGTTCAAAATGATGTGAAGATTACTGATCCTACAGACATTGCCAACATACTGGCTGACAGGTTCAGTGCAAACTTCTCCCCCCCTAAAGGAGAGATATCTATACCAAATGATTGTAGCCCCCCAAACATCTCTAACGCCCAGGTGAGAACTGCTCTCTCCAAGGCAAAGAACACAGCATTCATGGGACCTGATGGTGTCCCCGGCTGTGTGCTCCATGAACTCAACGAGGAATTAAACCCACAGTTAGGACAGCTGTTTAATCTTAGTCTCACCTCCGGATACGTAATCCGGGAGTGGCGCACAGCGACTGTGGTCCCACTCCACAAAGGCGGTGCCTCCACCGACCCTGGAAATTACCGTCCCATTAGCTTGACAAGCCTTATCTGCAAAGCCATGGAGAGGATCATAATGGATCTCATAAATAAAGACATAGGGAACTTGCAGACTTTGGATCCAACCCAGTTTGGCTTTGTCAAAGGCAGACCATGCCTTTTAAACTTGGTTGACTTTTTCGAAACAGTCACCAAGGCCATTGACGAGGGAAAGGCAGTCCATACAGCCTACCTAGACCTGGCGAAGGCTTTTGATACAATACCTTACTCGGGTATCATTAAAAAACTCATCAACTTAAATGTAAACCTATACATTACAAGATGGGTTGCAAACTGGCTGAGTGACAGAACCCACAGGGTCAGAGTTGCTGGTGCCATGTCAGACTCAAAGCCTGTCACAAGTGGTGTCCCACAGGGCTCAGTCCTGGGCCCACTCTTGTTTGGCATCTACTTTTCTGAAGTACAAGCAAACACAGGAGGGTTATGGCTGACAAAGTTTGCAGATGACTGCAAACTGGGCGCCGTAGTTGAAAACACATCCAACACAGATATCCTTCAGAAGTGTCTCACAGAAACGGATAACTGGTGCCAGAGCCATGGCCTAAAGTTAAATGCCAAGAAATGCATAGTCATACCCTTCGGGAAAAATAAGGTTACCCCTAGCTACCATATAGGTGGCAATCCCCTGAACACAGAAGAGGTTATTAGGGACCTGGGAACCCAGGTTGACAGTAGCCTTTCATTCGACACTCATATTGCTAAATTAGTTAGGAAGACCTTCTACATTGCCCACCTTATCATGAAGGGATTCACATCTAGATCAAGGGAAGTCATAGTCTCCCTATACTCATCACTCATCAGACCAATGATCGAGTACAATGCCCCATTCGGAATGTATCTGACCCGACACTTGCAGCAGCTGGAGAGGCCACAAAAGTTCCTCACCAAAAGGATAAAGGGTCTCAAAATCTGTCTTATGCTGCCCGACTGAAAGAACTCCAGTTATATTCAGTTGCTTACCGCTTGCTCAGAGGTGACCTATGCCTGACATACAAGGCCATGTCAAACCCAGATTTGATGAACATGCTTCATCTCAAAAATCTAGATCCCTCAGAGCCACAAGGGCGGAGACTTAAACCTCGACACGGTTATTAATAGGACGTGCTGGAGGGATAGATTCATCACCCAAAGACTCCCTATGCTGTGGAACAAAATCCCAGTTTATGTGAGGCAGAGCACCTCGCTGGCCTTGTTCAAGAGGAATCTTGACCAATGGATGGGAGATCGCAGATACACCCCAGGGGTTACCTCAGTGTCACTGCTCGACAGAGGCACAGCAAAATAATGGGCATAGTTTCTCCAAACTAAAGGGGTGGCGTAAGCCACAAAACTATGGGCTAGGCTTATAAATGCCCTCGGGCAGATAGCCTAGTATGAACGTATGAACGTAACGTATAGTGAAGTCTGACATGAATAGGCTGAAGCTCTGGTTTTAATGTCATGAAGCTTTACTAAATACTGACTGAGAAGGCAGGGTCATATGACAATCAGTCATTGACTTCAACTTTATGGACATATACACTAATGTTTCACATTTGAATGTGGCACACACTGTCTTTCAATGCTAAATGCTCCAGTTCAAACACTGTAGTACAATGTAAGGATAGCCACATTCCTGGGGTATAATTCTTTGACTGAGATGTTGAACAGAGGTCCTGCCTACTTGAGTGAGTAATAGATCAAGTGTATATTGAAGACCCCCTGCACATCTTGACAAAACCTGGGGATGTTTAATAAAATCACTTGCATATTACAGAGTTTGCTAGCAGATAATATTGATATGGCCCACTTAGCTTTATTGGTCTAAATACCTATTTATTTAACTACTCTTCTAACTTCCCCACCCTATCTTCTCATAAAAATGACGTTTTGCTTGTCCCATTTTCTTAAATTTGATAAGGTTTTGACCTAATATCTGGGTCAAAGCCAGTCAGCCACCCTCCACAGCACCTTTAAAGTCATGTCTGACCCAGCTCTGTTAGAAATGCTACATCTAAAGAAATCCCAGTCCCTCCGCACCACATGCTCCAGAGACCTCATCCTCATTACCACAATCAACAGAACGTGCTGGAGGGACAGGTTCATAACCCAGAGACTTCCCATGTTCTGGAATAGACTTCCCATACATGTCAAGCAGAGCAGCTCACTAGCCCTCTTCAAGATAAATATTGATGAGTGGATGGGAAATAGAAAGTTCACCGCGGGGATCACTCAAGTGGCTCTACTTGATAGAGGCACTGGGAACTAATGACGGGCAGCACAATGCCAAGGCACTTCTATGGGCTAGGCTTGTAAAGGCCCCAGGGCCATTAGCCTAGTACACACCTATGAACCTATGTCCATTTTTAGGAAGATAACCATTTGCACTCTCTGAATCTTCCTGAGGCACTTAAGTTTTAATCCTGACCATTTTACCTTCTTCTGTCAAGACTGCGCAGCATATAAGGCTTTTCATTCTCATATATATATATATATATATATATATATATATATATATATATATATATACATATACATACATACAGTTTTGTGTGTGTGTTGTGTGTCTAGATGTGTGCAACCTCTGAGTCTCTGTGAGACCTCAGACATTCCTAACCAAAAAAAAGATCAATGGTCTGAAGATCCTCAGTTGTTCAGCCCTCTATCTGTACGCATTCTGTTACAGACGTCTTTGTGATGATCTGTGTATATCTTGTTCAGTCATGAAAGGCCTAATCCCCCTTGAATTCCTAATCTTTTTCAGACCAAATGGTTTCTCAAGTACAAATGGAAGGACTCAAGCCTTCACCAACAGATAAACAAGGCACATTGGCATGACAGATGAATATTCTAATGTATCCCTCACCTCTGGAACAAACTTCCATTATGTGTTAAGCAGAGTAGCACCCTTGCCACTTTCAAGGTAAATGTAGTTAATTGGATGAATAACCTCAGATTCTCCCCAGTCTTTCTTGTGTTGCCCTCCTCTAGGCTAACTTTTAAATATGCTTTACTGACTACTAACTAGGCTTTTAATGGTCTGTAGACTGATTGCCAACTACTTACCTGTGTGTGTGTGTGTGTGTGTGTGTGTGTGTGTGTGTGTGTGTGTGCGTGTAGATATAATGTGTATGTGCAGTTCATGTCCTGTTTTAGTTGTCTTTCTCCCAACTCTGTCCTGCCTATGATATTGTGGTAATATGGTTTGAAGAACTGCACAAACTGCTCTAGTTGAGGTATTAATAACATTTTTATAGAGGGATAACAACATTTCATTTTTTGCTGTTGATTCTCTTCCTACATATCAGTATTCTGCTCACATTCCCTGCTGTTTTCTCAGACTTTCTGCAAGCCTTTAGGTACATTTTCTATTTTATTAATGCTACTACTCTCCCCTCAACTTTTCAGCTTCTTACATGCATTATCTTATATTATTTTTACATTATTTGCATTGCCTTTAAAATGCCATGTTTTAGACTGACTCTCTAACCTAGCTTTCTCTTATTCTCTTCTACACCTTCTGTATTAAGCGAGTTTTTATTAACTCAGTTTATTTTCTTTGTCAGCCTGTTAAGTGAAATGGTCCAGAAACACTTTACAGCAATGACCTGGGACAATTAGGCAGTTACAAAGGTCATGCAGTTTAGGAAGAGAGTGGTTCTTGCTGTGATCTGTAACTAGTTTACTTTACCTAAGTTAATACAGTAATGCTGCTTATATTTTATTAGCTGGTACCTGAAGCATGTATGTTTTAGTTGTGGAGACAGCACAAGGGTTGGTGGGCAGTATTCAATTTATGGCATCAACATTTGGACAGCTAGAGCCTTTCTTGCTTCTAGGGATAGTAGACTGATATATTTATAGACTATTTTAAGTTGTGTGAGATTGGTAAAAACTAAGTTATTCTTCTCATTATGTTACAAGTCAAATAACATTGAAGCATTGTTTTCTTACGATTGTTGACTAAATCCATATTGGTTAGCTAGTTGTAAATGTTACTAAAATCCTTTTGTAATTGTTTCTGTAGTGGGGCATGTGAATTATGTAAAGCCAAATGAATACATCATCAGCATACATAGTACCATTAAGGGTGGGCAAGTGGTAAGTTAATTGTAAATTTAGAGAAAAGTTAAAAGTTAAGGTTCTAGAATAGCTATTTGAGGAATTCCAGAAGTGACTGTGCCATTCCCTGAACAGTCTTTAGCTAAGGTTCTGTTATGTAAATATAAGTTGAACCACTGAAGTGCTGTGTCCCTAATGTCAGAGTTGTGTAAGGATACAAGCAGTAGTTCCTGGTTAATGGATTTGAATATATCTTTTAGGTCTATAAACAGAATGCTGGTGATCTTGGTATTTTTTTTGGGCTCCTTAAACATCATTTGTCACAAAGTAACGTTACCGGATTTGAAGAGATATTTTAGAGTTACACGGTTAAGGCTGTTAAACATAACACAAGATGAAAGCTACAATTCAAATTGTAAAGAGATGATAATGAAGCAGGGGAGTAATTCAAGAAATAAGGAAAAATGGGATTTTGGATGAAGATCCTAAAGGAAGGCACTGGTAGAGTTTTTAGTAGAATCTAGAACAGAAACTGCTATTAAAAAAGGAATAACTAGTAGAGCATATAAAATATTGCACGATAACTATAAGAATCAAGCAGAGGAGGTTAGCAAGAAAGAGAGACTGAATAAGCAATCCACAAGGAAACAATGGGAAGACGTATGTATGTCTCCCAAATATGCAGCAAAATCTAGAAGATTTAGGATTTTTGCTTGGAAATGTTTACATAGATATTTTTATACCCCAAGTAGACTCCAGAGAATTTTTCCTCAGGTAGACAGCAAATGTTGCAGGTGTGATGGGGAAGAAAGAGGTAATTGGGAACATATTTTCTGGGAGTGTGGTAAACTGACAGACTTTAAGGATTCCCTGTGGGATGCGCTGTCTGACATGCTGGGTAGGCAGATTGGTGTGACAAGGGAGATGATTTTTCTGAGCTGTGAAACAGAATCAGAATTGCCTAGACATGGTAAGGCCTTCCTGTGTGTAATTATGGTAGCTGCCAATAAAGCAATTACTAGAAAATGGAAATCAGTATCTAAACCAACTCTACTAGAAGTAGTGAATATAGTAACAGAGATAAATCAAATGGAATTGAAATCTTTAGAAAAGGGCAGGAGCAAACTACATAGGAAAATGGGAATTGTGGGAACAGTGCATATAGGGGAGGAATGAGGTTTAAAAGAAGGCAGCACTTAAATGATCTATGTAATGTTTGACTGAAAATGATTGGGTAGATAATAAGTAATGTATAATATTTGCAACTGAGAGTGTGTCAGTATGGTTTGTGATGTAAAATGCTTGCAAGTAGGATTGTGTTGGCATGGTTTGTTTTCATTTATATAAATTTAGGATTGCCTATGTCATGTTATATTACTATGCTCAGCATATATGATAAAACCTGTTTTGTGTATTATGCTGGATGTACTGTAACTGACATTGTCTTTTACCTATGTTCTACATATTCTTTTACCTGGAGTGGTTTTATTAATTTCTTGTTATATTACTATGCTCAGCATACATGATATAACCTGTTTTGTGTATTATGCTGGATGTACTATATTTGTATAACTTGATGCTGGAGCTTTTCTCCCTGGGCCTCTGCTGAAAATGGACCTGGTCCAGTCAGAATTTCCCGGTTAACAAATGTAAAATACGTAAATAATGATATTTCTTGGTTAAAAAAGGGCAGGAATCAAATAATTTATGTAATGTAGCTTGGGTTATATAATATATAGCATTATATGTGAAGTATAATGTTTTAAGAGTGAACTTGTTAATACAGTTTAATTACTTTCATATAAATGTACATTTGTCTATGTCACAAGTGATACTTCAATAAAGGTGTTTAAAAAAGATCCTAAAGGAGAGCAACAGTCATACAGAATACTGTATTCATAAAGTAGCAGAAAGTATATTAAGAACTAAGCCAACATAGACTTCCAAGATGGCTGCACAATGAGTGATAGCTTAATTCTGGCTCTCCCAGTCTGAAAACAGAAATTTAGCAAAGAAGGCCAGTGGACCTAGATTTCTGGGTAAATTTGCCTAGATGCCAGTAAAAAAGAAATATAAAGGACCAGGATGAAAATTATCTACAAAAGGTAAGAAAGAAACATAGACTAAGAGGAGTACTGCAGTTGTTCTGCAATAAGCAGTAAAAGTTCTAGAGGTGACTTCCAGTAACCAAGAGGAGAGTATAAAGCAGCTGCACACAGAACTGGTTAAAATAAATGAAACATTGATGGAGTATATCAACACAAACAATAAAAAGCTTGAAAAAATGGAAGAAGCTTTAAACAGATATTCAGATAAAGTGAAAGAACTGCAAAACCCAGAGGCCAAAATGAGGAAAAGGCTGTTTGAATATGAGACTGCACAAGAAGAGATGTTTCAAAAAGTAATAGAGTTGTAGGATAGGGTATGTAGGGAAAAACTGAGATTTTATGCTGTACCACAGAAGTTGGAAGGAACAGACTGTATTAATTTAATGAATGCTCAAATAAGCAACTGGACTGGTATTCAACAACAAAAACTGTTAATTCAAAGGGCACTTCGTGGGTATGTTCCAAATCTTCACAAAAAGTATGCAATAACACAAGAACGAAGCAGTGGAAGAAGTATGTAGCTGCTCGTACGACAGGACACAGAAGTATATCCAAAGTAGATTTTATTAGTAGATCAACAAACGGCCATAGATCAAAACAACACTGGTTAAGCGCTTTCGGCTGTACCCCAGCCTTCCTCAGAACAACTAATGAGGTGTGCAAAAGGTATATGTATACACATCCAGCTAGTTACAATTAAGTAATTAATTGATAAATTAATTAATCAAGTCGGCTGAGCCCGCCAAAACCAACAAAAACTGAATAAAAATCTGTATAAAACTGAATTGCTTAAAACAGATGACTGCTAGGCAGTAGTGCAATACTGTGTTGTTCTAAAAAGCTTTAAAAATGTTTGAAAATATTTACAATAATCTGTACCATACATATACGAGTTCTAAACATTCAATAAGTTCAAAAAGTTAAAAATATATAATAAAGCAAGAGTTGGATGTAACATAACTACTATTGAATCTTAATACATTCAGCGGACCAATACACATGTCCTTACCAATATCCCAAACATTTATGCTTATGTTTATTCTAATGCTAAAAAGGGTTTTAAGCTAATAAAATCATTGAGGCCAGGAGGTCTTGTAGAATCTGTAATAATTTGCCACTTGCTTTCACAAAATGATAGTTTCATTTTCCAATCCTCCAAAAGGTGTACAATCAATCTGTTCAATAATGGAAAATAAGAAGCAGTGGTCTTCCCCTTTCTCTAGAATGTGTCTGTATAGTGCATTTTTTGTGTCCTGCTTCCCTATTCTGTACACATGTTCATAGATTCGCCTGTTAAATTGCCTCTGTTTTTCCGATGTAATGTGCTACATTTTGTACAGATAGCCACATACACAATCTGTTTTGTTTTACAGTTTCCTCTTCCACATCTAATAGTTGTGTGACAGATGTCTCCTAGAATAATGGTCTTACTTGGATTTATGTATTTGCACTGCTTGCAACTTCCACATTTCACTGTGCCAAGTTTTTGTTGATGTTTTGTTTGGAGCAGCTGTCTCTTTCCAACAGCCTTTTCAAATTGGGGCTGTTTTAAAGACACATCTTGGTGCTGGGTCCAATATGTGGTCCTTATCCATGACCATCAAGGTGTTCCAATGTTTTTCCAAAATTTCTCTGATAATATATGTGCTAGGGGTATATGTAAGGACACAGACCCTTTCCAAGGAGTAGTGGATGTGGACTCCTTGAGGGATGGTAGGTATGAACCTAATAAGGGTGGATATTTTTTGCCCCATTCCCCTTGTACAAATTTAATAACCTTGTTGACCATTTTAACAGGGTACGCTCTGCTAAGAAACATGTCCTTGATAGTATTGAGTTCAGATTCTAATATGTGTATATTGGATGACATCCTAGCCGCACGTATGCATTGTCCTTTAAAAACGTTATGGAATACGTGTGGAGGATGGTTGCTGCTGTAATGAACGTAATCGTTCGAGAAAGTAGGTTTTCTGTATATTCTCGAAGTGAAACCTAGTTCATTACTGCTCAAGAGTACATCCAAATAAGAGATCTCCTTATGACTGAATTCATGAGTAAATTGAAGAAACTCCACAGTGTTGTTCAAATAAATCATGAATTCCTGTAGTCTATCTTCGGATGCCTTCCATAAGATAAAGATGTCGTCCAAATATCTGATGTATAAAGCAATGTCCTTATAGTAGGGGCTTTTGAACACGTGTTCTGATTCCCATTCTGCCATGAAACGCACATTACATCGGAAAAACAGAGAGGCAATTTAACAGGCGAATCTATGTACATGTGTACAGAATAGGGAAGCAGGACACAAAAAATGCACTATACAGACACATTCTAGAGAAAGGGGAAGACCACTGCTTCTTATTTTCCATTATTGAACAGATTGATTGTACACCTTTTGGAGGGGATTGGAAAATGAAACTATCATTTTGTGAAAGCAAGTGGCAAATTATTACAGATTCTACAAGACCTCCTGGCCTCAATGATTTTATTAGCTTAAAACCCTTTTTAGCATTAGAATAAACATAAGCATAAATGTTTGGGATATTGGTAAGGACATGTGTATTGGTCCGCTGAATGTATTAAGATTCAATAGTAGTTATGTTACATCCAACTCTTGCTTTATTATATATTTTTAACTTTTTGAACTTATTGAATGTTTAGAACTCGTATATGTATGGTACAGATTATTGTAAATATTTTCAAACATTTTTAAAGCTTTTTAGAACAACACAGTATTGCACTACTGCCTAGCAGTCATCTGTTTTAAGCAATCCAGTTTTATACAGATTTTTATTCAGTTTTTGTTGGTTTTGGCGGGCTCAGCCGACTTGATTAATTAATTTATCAATTAATTACTTAATTGTAACTAGCTGGATGTGTATACATATACCTTTTGCACACCTCATTAGTTGTTCTGAGGAAGGCTGGGGTACAGCCGAAAGCGCTTAACCAGTGTTGTTTTGATCTATGGCCGTTTGTTGATCTACTAATAAAATCTACTTTGGATATACTTCTGTGTCCTGTCGTACGAGCAGCTACATACTTCTTCCACTGCTTCGTTCTTGTGTTATTGCATACTTTTTGTGGAGAGTTTGTTACTATGGCAGAAGTTATGTCTCCTGCTGCTTCATTGTCGAGGGACGTTATAACCGAACTTAGGGCCGATGTAACAGCACTTCAGGATGAGGTGCGTAAACTTGTCAGCTTATTTACTGCATTGGCTTCACAGAAAAATGAGAAACCATTCGAAGGAAGGAACTCCGGAGAATCCACCGAGTTGGTCCGAGCACATTTAGTGCACACAACTTCCGAGGACGAATCGGAAGTCACCATTTCCGGTAATGCACACACTACGCAAAAGAGTATGAAGAGGCAAAGACTGTTGGTAGGTGGCGAGGTGAGCACACCGGACTGTGGCTTTCCTAAAGCCCTACTAGACACTGACTGTGTCCTTGAAAATCCGCCGACTACACATCATGTTCGGGAAACCAAATCAGAGAAGAGGATGGAGAACTCTCGAGTATTGGACTTGGCACACACAGAGGAGGACTATTTGCTAAGTGAACGCCACGATTTCGTGGAACAAGATTGCACTTTTGATTTTAGTGTTTACAAAAGCGATCGGACAACCATTATGGGGGAGCACGTCCGAAATGCAATAAGCACTTCAACGGTCGGCATGGGACCGTTCAGGACATTACAGGTACTGTTCCCATTAAGTTGGGACATGATTTCAACACTTCTAATGGATTTCTTTTTAAAGAAACAGTGGACATTGTACATAATAATGGTTATAAGTATACTAAAAACAGTGTAGCTAAAGGAGGAGAATTGTTTGAACAATTTTTAAGAGATGACTATGATTTTTTTGACAATGGTATGAGAGGTTCGCATGAACATCACAACCACATAGATAATAATAGTATTAGTTTAAATGAGTGTATACTAGAATTTGGTAAGAAACTTACAGCATATAAGAATGCAAAGATTGATTGTAGCTATCTAAAGAAATGTATTGAATTTAAAATTGTACCCAAAGGTATTAGATTTTTTAAATTACCGCTGGGTATTTCTTACACCCAGGTTGTGGAAAATGATTTTAATAAGCTATTTGATGGGTTTGGTTATGATTTCATGACATTACTAATAAAGCATTTGGACCTCAAAATAAGTTCTTTAGCCGCCCAGTTAGAACAGACTAACTCTTTCATTATAGAACATACAGATTTTGTAAGTTTTAAAGACTTGTACAACAAGCAATATCAGTTTGCTGATAACAACATACAGCTTACAGTAGATAGGAAAGATAAGAAAATGCATAGGGATTTGGAAGCCTACAAGAAGGACAGAGTGTATGTTTGGCCCAGAAATAAGGAACATGACAGCAACACACACAGTAGAAGGAGGAATGTAACATCTATAAAACCACATCAGGAAGTAAATTTTCAGGGGGGAAGATACCATCCAGCTTGGAGGGGAACAAAACAATGGTACAGGACTTGAATAAGTCCTACACACACGCTTCTACGGACAATGTGGTTACAGAAGTTATCAGTAGTATGACGATTCCCTTTGGAAATCACACAACACCCCCGCACCCTGACACACATCCCACCATCATCACTCACGATGGATTCAAGGTTTTCAATTATTCCACCATGGAGGTCACTGATGCATGTGCAGAATTGCTAAGCAAAGGTATGAAATTCATTCCTATGAGAGGATGGAACATATTTGATAACATCAAGGAGATTAAAAAATACTGTAGAAAATTGAATTTAGCCCTACAATTCAACAACAATACCGAGTCCCATACCAAGATCAAGGGCATAGCAGGTACCGAGTTAACCAAGAAAAGCACATACATACCGGCTTCCAACCCTCATGTACACAATTTTGAACAGCTTGTATGTCATGACATTTACTGGTCTTACACCAGGATGCAAGACAAGAGACACAGCACGGATGACAATCTCACAGTGTTGGAGAGAAAATGTCTATCGGATCTCACCTCAAACAAAGATATCAGGGTTATGAAACCTGACAAGGGAGGGGGAGCTGTGATTTTTTCTACTGACAACTACAACCGTGAGATATACAACATACTTCAGAACTCCGGGAATTACGAGAGCATTTCCCTCAATCAGGTGAACATAGGCCACAAGCGTATAGACCTCATCATAGAGGAATATCTTATAGACAACAGGATTACCAACGAAACATATTCCTATATCAAGGTGGACCATCCAGTTTTAGCCAAGATGGTGGGTATCCCCAAGATACACAAACTGCTTTCTCAACCACCATTTCGGCCCTATTGTATCAGGCTCCAGGTCCAAAACATTTAACATCGGTAGATTGATTGACAGTTGGCTCAAGAAGACCTATGACAACATTCAACATATTATCAAGGACTCATGGAGGTTTTTGGGGGCCATCACCAAGGATATATGGAACACTAACTTGATCTACTTAACAGTGGATGTGGTCGACCTTTTTTCCAGTATACCCAGGACAGAGGGACTGGAATTTTTTGAAAAAAGCCTTACCAAGTTCACCAATTTTTCATGGGAAAAGATCAGCCTCATTTGTGATATGATGTCTCTTGTACTGGACTACAACTACATCTCATTTCAGGGAGAATTTTTTAGGCAGACCAGAGGAGTGGCCATGGGGGCAGCATGCGCCCCGATTTTTGCCAATCTCGTCATGGCAGAATGGGAATCAGAACACGTGTTCAAAAGCCCCTACTATAAGGACATTGCTTTATACATCAGATATTTGGACGACATCTTTATCTTATGGAAGGCATCCGAAGATAGACTACAGGAATTCATGATTTATTTGAACAACACTGTGGAGTTTCTTCAATTTACTCATGAATTCAGTCATAAGGAGATCTCTTATTTGGATGTACTCTTGAGCAGTAATGAACTAGGTTTCACTTCGAGAATATACAGAAAACCTACTTTCTCGAACGATTACGTTCATTACAGCAGCAACCATCCTCCACACGTATTCCATAACGTTTTTAAAGGACAATGCATACGTGCGGCTAGGATGTCATCCAATATACACATATTAGAATCTGAACTCAATACTATCAAGGACATGTTTCTTAGCAGAGCGTACCCTGTTAAAATGGTCAACAAGGTTATTAAATTTGTACAAGGGGAATGGGGCAAAAAATATCCACCCTTATTAGGTTCATACCTACCATCCCTCAAGGAGTCCACATCCACTACTCCCTTGGAAAGGGTCTGTGTCCTTACATATACCCCTAGCACATATATTATCAGAGAAATTTTGGAAAAACATTGGAACACCTTGATGGTCATGGATAAGGACCACATATTGGACCCAGCACCAAGATGTGTCTTTAAAACAGCCCCCAATTTGAAAAGGCTGTTGGAAAGAGACAGCTGCTCCAAACAAAACATCAACAAAAAACTTGACACAGTGAAATGTGGAAGTTGCAAGCAGTGCAAATACATAAATCCAAGTAAGACCATTATTCTAGGAGACATCTGTCACACAACTATTAGATGTGGAAGAGGAAACTGTAAAACAAAACAGATTGTGTATGTGGCTATCTGTACAAAATGTAACGCACATTACATCGGAAAAACAGAGAGGCAATTTAACAGGCGAATCTATGAACATGTGTACAGAATAGGGAAGCAGGACACAAAAAATGCACTATACAGACACATTCTAGAGAAAGGGAAGACCACTGCTTCTTATTTTCCATTATTGAACAGATTGATTGTACACCTTTTGGAGGGGATTGGAAAATGAAACTATCATTTTGTGAAAGCAAGTGGCAAATTATTACAGATTCTACAAGACCTCCTGGCCTCAATGATTTTATTAGCTTAAAACCCTTTTTAGCATTAGAATAAACATAAGCATAAATGTTTGGGATATTGGTAAGGACATGTGTATTGGTCCGCTGAATGTATTAAGATTCAATAGTAGTTATGTTACATCCAACTCTTGCTTTATTATATATTTTTAACTTTTTGAACTTATTGAATGTTTAGAACTCGTATATGTATGGTACAGATTATTGTAAATATTTTCAAACATTTTTAAAGCTTTTTAGAACAACACAGTATTGCACTACTGCCTAGCAGTCATCTGTTTTAAGCAATTCAGTTTTATACAGATTTTTATTCAGTTTTTGTTGGTTTTGGCGGGCTCAGCCGACTTGATTAATTAATTTATCAATTAATTACTTAATTGTAACTAGCTGGATGTGTATACATATACCTTTTGCACACCTCATTAGTTGTTCTGAGGAAGGCTGGGGTACAGCCGAAAGCGCTTAACCAGTGTTGTTTTGATCTATGGCCGTTTGTTGATCTACTAATAAAATCTACTTTGGATATACTTCTGTGTCCTGTCGTACGAGCAGCTACATACATGTTCCAAATCTTGTTACTAGAAAACAAGCTAGACCGTTAAGAGTAAAGATACAGTCTTATCTGCAGAAGGAGTTGATTCTGACAAAACTGTGGGAGAGGGATAAAGTACTAAAAGTGGAAGACAGTAGAGTGTTTGTGGAGAATGATTACTCAATCTACACCAGGCAGAAGAGGAGTAAATATATACCATTGTGTAGGGAATGTCAAAAAGCAGGTGTGATATTCAAATTGCTGTACCCAGCCATCTTCAAAGTGTTTTTCCTGGAGGGACAAAATAATTTTTTGATGAAGTACATGCTAAGGATGAAATATGAAAGATTGTCCAACAAAGGGTGAGCTGTGAATCAAAAGGAGGTCCTGCTTTGTGTTCTCCTGGTGATAAGGACTGCAGAGAGACTGAGCCCATGAAATCCTTTCTACTGTTTTTGTGGCCTGAGAGAAGGAATAAAACATAAAAATCAACTAAAAGAATTGGGAGTATGTTGAAAATGAAACAGAGACAGGATTTGGGAGATGGGGCTGAACAGGATTAAAACTGGTAACTTGGAAATCGACAACTGTGGGATGATAAAGCAATAATTTATCTTTGTAAAAAATTAAAGAACAAGACAATCTGAAAACATTGGACTTTGTTAAACTTGTGGGGGACTTTAAAGCATATTCCTTGTTTCATGTTATTAATGTTCAGAGGATAAAATCAGTAACTTGGAAACAGACACGTGAGTTTACAGAGCAATAATTATATTTGTGAAACAAGCCAGAACAAGAGGATCTGGAAATACTGGAGTTTTGTGGACTTTGTTAAACTTGTAGGGGACTCTAAAGCATATGGCCTACATTAAGTCATTAATCTTCAGAAAAGTACTTTGGAATGGGGAGAAGAAGGGAGAAAGTTAACTGTAGGTAAAACAAATGTCTTTTTTTCTTAATAGTAATGTTTAAATGTTGCATGACTTTCTTAGAAAGCTATGAAGTTCAGTTTTAAGCAATGTAGGCACTGCAATGTGGATGAAAAAGGGAGAAATGAAAGGTCTGGTTAAGAGAGCATGACAAAAGAAAAACCAGTGTGCTTTTTCTCATGCTTGCATAGGGAAATGATTGGATTAGCCCTAAGATTTATTCAGTAACACGTTTACTACAAAGCATATAAATGGAAAAGAATATTGAATATTATAAGTTTTTTTTTTTCTGGTAAACAAGGTATCCTTAGCAGTTTGTGTCTGGTTTGCATGTCACCAGAAGACAATCTGATAAAGAGAAATGGCTTGGAGAAAATGTTTACTGAAAGCATTCAAGTGTTTTCTTAGCTGGGAGAGCTATAACGATAAGACAAAATAAGACATCACTTACTAAAAGCACAGACTGTTTCATCATCTTAGCATGAATGACCTTTCTTTTTGGTTGTCACTAGCCTGTGGGTCTGGCTATTTGATTAGAACATTTGTTCTCATTATGTACATAGTTTTGTGTGTTATTATTAAGTTAATAAGTTTTGGGGGTATTGGCATGTGCATTTTTGTTTAAGGAGTTTTAATAAAGCAAAGAAATATGTAAGATATGACAGGCTCAAATGAAAATGACAAGAAACAATTGTATAAAACATTAACCTGCCAAATAGTGCATGCATCTAACACAAAAGCTGGAACCAGACATTTAACACAAAAATGTTATGTATAAATGGTGGAACAATAATCCCTCTAAAGTATGATTCTTTCTATAATGCCTTTAAATGTTAATGGTCTCACAAATAAATACAAAAAAGAAAGAGTAGTGAAATATATTTAAAAATGTATAGTGCAAATAACTATGCTACAGGAGACATACTTGGAAAGATCTGAACATGTGAATTTGATAAAGAAAGGTTTTCAGGATGGTTATTCAGCAGAATACTTGGAACAAAGGAAGAGAGGAGTACTTATATTAATTAAAAGAGGAACTCCAATGATAATAAAATAAAACTTTATAGTGAATCCTCTTGTAAGGGTTGTGAAATCAGTGCAATGTGTATCATTACTTTCTAATTTCTGTCTTTAGTGACTTTCCAGGACAAATGTATGATGCACATTGTAAGTCATGCCATCATATTCAGATCTTAGGACTGTGTGACAGCACTGTAGTCAAACCTCATCAGAACAGTAATACAATATAAAGTTCCCTTTTGCATGTATCTCAACATACACCTGCAGCAGCTGGAGAGACCAAAGGGCCTTCTCAGCAAGATAACACAGGGCTTACAAACCAAGCTGTGGTGCCCCTGTACTGGCCCAGTAATCAAGGAGCCTCAATCCTCACCACTGGCAACAGTGAGGGATGCACACAATGGGAGGATGACAAGTACACACACACAGTAAAGTACAATTTCCTGTAAGAGCACACAGAGATCACAGTCAGTCTGGGGCTGGTTTCTCCCTCTTTCTCCAGCTCCACAATAAGACTCCCCACTTGCACAGCTATAGGGTTAATATCTCAGCTGAGGGGTCAAGCCAAGACTTCTAGCACCCTCTCTGTCCAACCAGTGCTTCATGTACCTGCCCAAGTAGCTGACACACACACACACACACACACACACTTTAAGATTTTATTTATATACAAGAACACACACACACCTGGGGAAGGCTGGCACAGATTTACTAGCTATGCCCCCTTCTGCCCTGACTATAAGTAAGTTATAACTGCCACCAACATCTACTTATCAGCTACTTAAAGGGTGACCAATCCTACTGTGCAATGTTACTATTATCGAAATGGTAAGTGTGACCAAGACTAAGGTTATTTAGGAGTGGCTTGTACAGTGTCACCAAATACATATGCAAGTACTCTCGGTGCTTAAATATGTCTCTCAAATATCAGCCACAAAGATAAGTTTAAATAATTTAATAATAAATAATAAAAAAACAAGACAGTACTCAATCAACACATTTACTTCAGAGTTCAAAATCACAGGAAATATTTTAAAACAACATTGCAGGACAGTCCCAAATAAATACAGAAAACATCTAAACTAATCTTTACTATATTCCTATCTATATCTAAACTATACTGTGTCTAAATCTTACTTACAAAGCAAGGCAAATGCAGATGAGTGGATGTTCTTGCTAGGTCCAAGACAAGATACAAAATGCACACAGTCTCTCTCTGAGAGAGTTCTTAAATTATTATCAAACATTACTGCTGGGTCAGTTTGGATGACATCATTCTTTCTCACCTGCCTTCAGTTCCCAGGCTAGTAGATACTAACAGAATTTTAACATCTCTGTGTGAGAACTACATATCTCTCACAAGTGCAGCTGCTAGGAAGTCATAGAGCAATAAAACACTTTACATTTTAAACATAGTAAATACTTCTCTTCAAGACAATGGAAAAAACTTCTAGCTCTAAACATCCTGTCTTCTTGTTGCAATGAAACTAACTTTTATAGCACACCATAAAGCATTTAATTTCAACTTATTTTCTTGAAATTTTGTAAGTTAATCTTCTATGTTCCAGAAGGGTATCCCGTGGTTACATACTTGAAGCTCAGTACATAACATACAGTTCTGTATAAATCATATCAATATTCACAAATGACATAGAATTATTTACAAAATTCCAGATAGCTGAGCTGTCAGTGTCACACAAACCATGAGGTATGCGGACAGATTAAAAGTCATGTCACTGTAATCTGGTATAGGATGAGTGAAGTCTGCCTGAAATTTGTCTGTGAAATTTGATATAGCTGATGACATCAGCAGTGTTTGTTGAGAAGATGGTAATAATAATGTCCCGCATGCTATGGTATTTAGCTGTCTGTAATGTCAAGCAAGACCACACACAACTGCAAATGAGTGCTGCGAGAACAGAACCCTACCTAAGTAAACAAAGTACAGAACACAGTACTTAATGCAAAAGCTACAAAACAAGTCTGACTTTTGCAAGACTGCAGGTGAACTTATAGTAGCTATGGCATCAGCAGCCCATGTTTGAAACAGTATATTGGTAGGCCTGAATAGGTTTATGGCTTCATAGGTTCATATGAGACTACTACCATAATGGCCCTAAGTTCACAGGAGGTTACTAGGCTAATGGCCCTAGGGCCTTTTCAAGCCTAGCCAAATTGTACCATTCTTCCCTTTTAGACCAAGATACGTAGTCCATATTTGTGAAAACATGATCAGTACTGGTTACTGCATCTAACAGTGACATAGGTGAAACCCCGGGGTAATTTTACAATTTCCCATCCAATTGTCCAAGTTATACTTAAATAGGGTTATTAGGGAGCTCAGTTTCATGTGAACTGGGAGTTTGTTCCATAGGAGTGGCAATCTCTGGGAGACATATCTGTCTCTCCACCATGTTCTGTTGATGTTGCAGGCTAGGTTAAGGTCCCTAGAGTGAGTGAGTCTTGTCCCATTTGATTTGCGGAAGTACAGTATTTCCATTAAGGTAGGGTTCGAGACTGCTCTGTAGGCCAGCCATAAGTTGCCTCTCAGTAGTCTATACATTACAGAGTACAGTGACAGGGCCTTCAGTCTGTCTATGTAGGTAATGTGTTGGAAGTCCATGGATTTTCTTAGTGATAAAACTCTGAGGTCTCTCCAGCTACTGCAGGTGTCTGATGATCTACATGCAAAAGGGAGCTTTGTACTCTATTATTGGTCTGATGAGAGACAAGTACAGTAGAGTTATAAAATCCATAGTCTTGAATGCTATGCCCTTACATATGAGGTGTGCAACATAAAAGGCCTTCCTTACCACTGTAGGCACATGATGATCAAAGTTGAGGTTTCTATCAACCTGCATTCGCAAATCTGTCACCATTGGGTTGGAATACAGGGAGTATTATTAATAGTGTCATTTGCAGAGACTTCTTCTTTGCCAAAAGGGATAGTAGTTCATTTTTTAGGTTAACCTTAAGTCTGTGGTTTTGGCAACAATCATTTATGTATGTAAGCTCATTTTGTAGTATGTTAACAGTGTTTGGGGATTCAGTGATTGCACCCAGTTTGCAGTTGTCCGCGATCATGGTGAGCCACAGAGCATCTGTTTTCTCCTGATGTTATGAGAAATACATTCCAAACAGTAGGGGGCCTAGCACAGACCCTTGTGGGAACCCAGTGATTCTGCTAACTCTTGCTTTAGACCATTTAGTAAGCAACCTGGGATGTTATCTGGTCCCATAGAGGCTGTGTTTTTGGCCCTGATGAGTGCAGTTATGACCTGTTCTTTGGAGATAATAGGTAAAGAACTGTTGACAGGTATGCTTTGGGGTATGGTTGGTGGAGGTAGGGGTGTCAAATTTTTGTCAAACCTGTCTGCTAACAGGTTGGCTGTGTCCTCAGGTTCAGTATGAGTGGTACTGTCCACTCTGAATTTGGTGCAAAGCCGGGCCTTCCCTTTTACATTCAGACATAGCTAAAGAATGCCTTGTGATTATCCTTAGCTATGGATGCTAATTTAAGTTTCGTAATTAGCTTTAGAGGACGTTACATGATGTCTAATTTGCTTGATCAAGTTATGGAGGGTGTTCTTCTGATGAGACTGTTCCCTCTTATTCCTGGACATCAGTTTCTTTCTCTTATTGTATAATCTGTTTATGCTAGATGTCTACCAGGGTGGATTGTTTTTTCATGAGCAAGTTTTGATCTGTTCTGGTACAGCTAAGTCTAGACACTTGTAAAGGTGTTTATACAGGGCATCTGGGTACAAGTCTGTATAGGAGTCTTTACTGTCAGTGGTGGCAGGACGTTTGAAACTATTTATGTTATCGCTTAGGAGGCTATAGCTTGCTTTGGAGAAATTTGTCAACCTTTTGGATCCTGAGAGGAGGGTCAGCTAAAATTGTTACATTGAAAATGACATTTATCGTCAGCTCTTACCATGGGGTGGTGCAGTGATCTCCCATGTTGGTGAGTACTAAGTCAAAGACATTTGAGCCCCTTGTGAGGGTGCAGACTAACTGTTCCAGAGCATTTGTGTTTAGAAAGTGCAGGAACCTTAGGGCGAGTGTGTTTGAGCTCATATATATATATATATATATATATATATATATATATATATATATATATATATATACCAATCGATGGAAGGATAGTTAAAGTTACCCATGCCTAGGGTGTTGGGCTGTATTATGAGTGACTCAAGTAAGTCTAGAAAGGCACTGTGTGGTTTTCATGGTTCATGCTGGTGGACCTGTAGCTAACAATGATGTGGAGGAGGGATCTTTCCTACAGTTAGTTGGACTTTGAGTAACTCTAGGGAGTCGTACTGCTTAACAAGTCTTGAGGTGTATTTGTCTTTTAGGAAGATGAACACATCTCCTCCTTTGGTTCTTTCACATTCATTTTGCTGCCTGAATGTGTGGAAGGCATTACAGCTTTTCATGGCTTGAGTACTCTCTGTGGCCCTAAACCATGTCTCTGTGACTGCACAAACATTGAAATCTTCCCAAGTAAGAAGTGCCTCCACTGAGTGTAGCTTCTGATTTAGGCTCCTAGCATTAAGCAGCATAACCCTGAGATTGTCTTTTGAGGATATTTTTACATCAGGAATTTTGTTCTTATGACATTGCCTATGGGAGAGGCAAGTACTTTGGCCAGTTACCGAAAGGCAAGAGGTGACAGATAAAGGCCATCCCTGGGAAAGCAGCGTGGTCTGTCGACCATATCATTCCAGGCTGACAAATACTGGATCCCCCCAGATTAACACCAGTAGCTAAGCCAATTGCTGAAGTCGATAATTCTTTTGTTTGTATTGAGGCATCATCTTGGGTGAAGGAAGAATGCTGCTTAGGGCTATGGACATATCTATCTGTGGGTCTATTACCAAATTTCAAAACCTCAAACCTCTGATTACCGAAGCTCAGAGGATCAAAGTTTTGAAATATAGAAACTTGTCAATGAAGATCGCTGTACAGTGCGGAACAGGAACTTTACTATTCTCTTCACTGTAGTGTTATCTTGGAGTTTGTATATTTAAGTAGCATGGGATGTGGGGGGCATAGCCCCCCACATGGAGATGCAGGGAGGATTGCCTCCCTGCAAAAAAAAATGAAATTATAACTTTTAATGTTTTGGATATTTTTTTTTAGTTTCAATATTTCAAAGCCTCGATCCTCTGGGCTTTGGGAATCAGAGTTTCGATATTTTGAAATTTGGTAGTGGACCACTTTCTTGGACACATAATCTAATAGCTCAGTCATATCTGTCTTCATATAGTCCAGTGAAGTATATCTCAAGTCATTTACTCCAACATGGAATACAACAGAGGTGTAACTATGCTTGTTGTTGAGAGACTTCAGTGTGTGCTTGACTTTGTGGATCCTGGCACCTAACAGGCAGTTGACTTTCTCCTTGTACAACCTGGTGAGGGGGACATCTGTGTGTCTCAGTATGGATTCGCCTATGACCAAGACTGGTTTTGAGGTGTTTTGCCTTAAGGGCTTATTAGGCGAATCATTTATACATTTGTTTTTATGTGTAGTGGGCTCCATTGGGACTGAACTGTATGTAGAAGGTTCACATTTGCAAGATCTCTGCTGTTTTGGTAAGCTTCTAATGAGTACCTGTGTGTATGTGGATTTATCTGTTGTGCACTTTTGTTGAGGAGGTAAAGTGTGTTTGTTGACAGCCTGTTTAATATTTGGTTTGATGTTACCTAAGAAAGAGAGCATTTATTCCAGATTCCTTGTATACTTGCATCTCTCACATATTGTATTTATACGTTTTAGGAGTACATGGTTATCACTATACATGAGGCAATAGAAGCCTAGCCGTGTAAAAACACAAGTACCTTTATCAAGCATATTTAGATGGTCATTGTTAGCAGAGCAATTTTTTGAGCAGCAACAACTGGGCCTGTCTGAGGGACATAGGTGCCACCCCAGAGGTGACTTTACAGTCACCCAACCAGTAGTCAAGGTTGCGCTTGAACAGGGTCATTGAATAACACTGCTTCACACGTAGTGGGAGCCTATTACAGAGGAGTTTGAGTTGCTGGGGGATATATCTGTCTCTCCAGCATGTTTTGTCTATGTCACAAGCTAGGTTGAGAACCCTGGGGCAAGTTAATCTTGCACATAGCCTCTGCAATGCCTATGTTCCCATACAAGGGTGTACATCAACATGCATCTCCCTGAGTTGGGGAGACAACACCTGATGCATGCATGTATAGAGACATCCTGACTCTCCTCAACTGTGAGGTAGACCAACATGGACCTCTTCTACATGTACACTAGTAATATTCCAAGTATGTGCAACAGACCTGTGTGAGAAGTTACTGCTACATCAGGTCTGTTACATCTGATATATGTCCTCAAAGAGGTCATTGAAGGCATGCATGATGACAACAGTATCATCTTGTGGAACTTTAACAGGCCAGGGCATTTGACACAAACCCACACTGAAGTATTCAGTCAACACTGTCATATGTAGCTATAAACAGCTATATCACCAAATGAGTAGACCAGTGTATGACATACATGACATCTCACTATGTCGAAATGTGTGAGGTGACATATGTCTCATGTCCAGTGATCAGACTGGTACATTAGGGGTGTCTGCTAGGTCATTTCCTGCCCATTAGTTAAGTGATAAACATCACAGATGGCATGCATATGCTGTGTCCAAACAGCTGCCTGAAGGACTACAGCTTGTGGGCAGTCATTGACTCCAACTGTAATATTAGTATAATACAGACAGTTTCAACACATATCAGAGTCTGTTGCCACAGTCATGACACTACCTGAATTGACGACACACATGGAGGGATTTGTTGAATCAGGAAACAGGCATACCACACAAGTATAATGTGGGCATCACACCCTATAATCAGACCAGTAGGTATGTGACCTGTGTCCTGGGGTAGAGGATAAGTGGTACATACACCAGCATGCTGCCCCAGTGCTGACTACTCCCTTGAATGTAACACAAGTACTGGGTATGTGAAGGACATGCACATCAGAGGCCGTAATAACTTCATGGTTCCCAGTCTTCATCACACCAATAACTGTGCACAATGCACCCTTCTTCATTATCTCCTTACACATCTTCCAGTGACGTGTAACTGATGTGTACCAACTTTGTCACAGTACGTTGTCACACAGCTTATTGGCCATACCTAGGTATTCTTTCTGTGGAATATACATCACTGTCTAATGGTGCAAAATACCAATCACATTGTTACACCAAATGCATGTGTGCTATCTGTTCAGCTTATGCACACACTGCATACATAGGTGTTTGACAACATTAATCGCATGCATATCATTTTGGGACATTGTGGATTGTACTACAGATATATGCCATGCACACAAGGCAACTAGCCTGTATTGCCCATACTGACAGATATTAGAGTACAGATATCACAGTACAGGACATTGTGTGTGGTTACCCTCTTAGTGTGTGGATGTATCATAATAGTTCAACTGTGTGTGTGTGTGTGTGTGTGTGTGTGTGTGTGTGTGTGTGTGTGTGTGTGTGTGTGTGTCTGTGTGCAGGTTCACTTCCCATTACTCATCACTCCACATCGCATATGTTATGCCAGAGGCATGGGATTAGTGGTGGTATTATTCTAATATTGTCCATAATTGTGGTTGGTGCTTGTAATGTTTGCCATGATCCTTTACTTGTGGCCACCTTGATGGAGACCTCTGCTGAAAGTACACTCATATTCAGATATATCAGTTTGCAGTTTCCCAATATGCCCCCTACCGCAATTGTATATCAGATCCCCGATAGATGTCCTCTGCATTATTCATGTAAGGATGCATATCTCACACACACACACACACACACAGACATCCTCCCCATTATGTCACCTTGTGTGACAGTCACAGATAACACATTTTCACTGTACAGTCTGTACTGTACCATATAAACATATGTTTAGTGTTGCTAATAAAACCATTGTCTATTGACATGCCCTCCTCTACTGTATGTGAGGGAGTTTCACCTGTACTCTTTCCATCTGTTCATTCCTACAATTCATTTTTGTGTCTCTACTGAATACACACACTTTCTGCGAGTGATTATTTTGCATGACAGTCCCATACCCTATTAGATATCATAAGCACAGCTTCAGTACAGAATGCCAGGAATGAGGTATCACAATACTTTGCACTGTAGGTATACTGTCCAGTACTGTGTTTGGACCATATACTTCACATTTATACCTCTCAACTGTCCAGATATTCTCAAGATGTCCAGATGTTTTCCTTATCATATATGTGGCTTTCTGCCATATTACTGGGATGCTGTCCAGACTGATGTGGCTCAATGTTACATACATTTGAGTGAATACCTCTCAAGTGCCCTGATCTGTGCAGAATGTCCAGTTTTTGTCTCATATTTTTGATCTTTTCTTCATTACATGTTTTTCCTGGCAAATCATTGGCATGTCATTGCAGAGTGCAGTCAGAAACTGATGACTGACATTTGAGTTTCAAACTTCTTGCTGTTGAGAAAGTTCATGTTAAGGTACAACCTATATTATATCTACTTCCTAAGTTTGGAAGTGCAATATTAAAAATCTATCCCTATTTCTATCCCTTTGTCCCCCCATTTTATGGCATTGCCCACATTTCTTGCTCTAAGAGGTTGAGACTGTCACATTCTAACACATTCATATGTGACATCTATGTGAAATATGTCCCTATTACTGGTTATTTGTCCTATCATTAACTTGGCCTCTGTGCAGATGTGTTACACTAACAGAATAACCGCTATTTGTAAAGCCCTAGGTGATCATTGTGGCATTCTGAGCAAATCTCCATGTTCACTTAAAAGGTTTCATGGCCAGCAACACTGTTGCAAGCCACAAAACCTAGCATTAAGATGCATTCTGCGCTGACATGCACTGCATACCATCGTGCTAACACATAAACTCCATGTATGCTCTGTGTGAAGCCTGCACAGAATTTATTGAATCCTATGGATTGAGTGCTACCACCATCTATTTACAAACAAGTTAGGATAACCTTATATGCTCTTCATAGCCAAGATACCTTTTATTAAACAAACCTTTCTTTCACTCATCAGTTGCTGAGAGGGCATTCTTCAAAACTGCCCCAGCGAGTATGGATGTAATGCCCACTGTCATCAAGACATCTAAGGAACTGGAAGATGTGAATTTACTATCAGGAGCTCAGATAAAATGTATTTATTATTCCCCAAGGTACAAAAACTGGGCTAGACTGGAAAGAAATCACATTTCACAGAAGCACAGGTATTTAGTTGATAACTTTGAAACACATCCTATAACTGTTTTACATCAAGCCCCTATAAAGGCTACAAAGTGCAGGGCAGTGAAGTAAAATGAAATACTGGCAGTTTTTTGCTTATTTGTTAAAAGGGAACAGTTTAAGGAATGCATTGTGAAAATGACTGAGAGTTATTAGAAAAGACAAACATTTCTTCAGAAGGGATACCTATGAAGTGGGCTAGAATGAAAACTGAGTCTAAACATATGGTAGAAATAAAACAGAAAGTGATGCAGAGAAGGAAAAATAGGAATTATTTAGGAGGAATTGACAAATGTTACAGTACTGCAGAAGAAGTAGAATCTCTCAGAAGACAAGGTGAAATTGTTGATTGCTAAAGGAAAAATAAAGGAACGTTTGAATAATATCAATTTGTCTAGAGAGGTTGCTGTTAAGCAGGTATCTTTTGATTTCAACTCGAGTGCAAAAACTCATAGCAAAATTATTTAGGAGGCAGAAAGTAGAAAGACTTATTGCCAAACTAAGAGAGCCAGTGACAAGAAAACTAACTAGAGATCCTATAGAAGTACTAAGATATATTTTGGAAATTATATCAAATTTGTATAAAGTAAGGGAATGAGCAAACCATGAGAATGCACAAATGGAAATATTTGTGGAAAGAATAAACTGTCCAATGTTAGAAGAAAATGAGCCTCAAGAATTAATTCCTATGATAGGAAGGGATGAGATAACAATAATGATGTATAATTAACCAACAGGGAAGTATCCACCTAGGTCTATGTACACCTGAAGAAGCTGTTTGTGAAAGCGCTTGGGTACCAATAAAACTGTGTTGCAGCCGAGTGGAATCCAGATCTTTGTTCTGTGGTTGGAGAAATTTGAGTATACACCTTATTAAGCTGAGGTTACTGTTTTGGAGTATATTTTTTTACTAAACTGAAGCTGCTGTTCTGAAGCCTCACCTTTGCAGTTCATGGACTTTGTTTACTTTGTGGATACTTTCTATTGAAACTGTTTGTAAAATGTAAAAGGAAGATATAAGCCTGCTTTAATATGGCTGCAGTTCTAAGCTTATGCAAACTGAATACTGTATTTATGTGTAACAAACTAAATTTAAGTGAAACCTGATCTTACAACTTTATTGTTAGCAGATGCAGAGAAGGCATTCAATGGAGGCAGATAGGACTTTGAGTAGGGCAGTGGTAGGATTTGCATTCCCTGATAGAATAATTACATTAATTGGGAGGATATATGAAGAGTTAAAGGCAGGAGTTAATGTGAGGGTTCTTCTGTCTGCCAGAATGTGTTTGAACATAGGAATCAGGCAAGGGAGTCCTCTCTCCCCATTGCTATTTGCTTTAAACTTAGAGCCATTAGGAAAGAAAACAATGGACTCAAAAATTCAAGTGTAAACTGGTATGGTAATCAAAAAAAAGTTGGCTTTATTTGCAGATGATATTATTTTCTTACTTGATAAATCCAGAAAAGCACATTTCAGTGGTATGAAACATTTTAAGACAGTTTCAAGTTCTTGCTGGATATTAATAAATGAAGATAAATCGGAGGTTTTTAACAGTAAATTTTGTACCCACGCACGAATTGGTTCTGCAATAGCCATATCTACAGGGACATGATAAGATGAAGTAGTTATATGTATGGATTCAAAATTATTCTGTTATGGCAGCTAAGGTATTGTGGGAAGAAAATACACAAAATATACCACAAAAACTGAGAAGCTAGAAGCTCTTGATTATGGATATAGATATAAATAGTGCAAATATTTCCAGCCCTTTAAGTTTATCTACCCGCCAGTCATATTTTATCAACTAAAGGAAACGTTGTACACTGTAGTTAATAGAGTTGAAGGAATTTGTGAGAGGAAGAAGGCAAATGTTAAGTGGGATAAGCTGTTTCTCCCTATAGAACAAAGTGGCTTAGGATTACTTTATTTGAAGGGATACTTTAGAGCTACAAAGTTGAGGCTCATATCCATCACAGAAGCAGAACCAAACCAAACTAAAATTTAAATCAAATTGCAAGGGTGATGATGAAATGGTGGGGGGAGCATCAGTAAATACAGAGAGATTTTGGATGTACACCCTTAAGGAGAATAAAAACTATCACAAAAATATTATATTTATAAAGAAGCAGAAAGTATTCTAATAACTAAGCCAAAATGGGAATGGAAAAGGGATATTTTACCAATAGGAATGACTGCACGTAGGGGTATAGAAATAGGTAAGATGGGTATGAATTTACTAGAGAAAGTTAGCAAAGCAGTCAAGATATTAGGAGAAAATAACTATGGCAAAAAAAGAATGGAGGGAGGCCACATGGAAGTTTGGAATGCAGGTTAGAGACTGCCTTACTACCAGGGATTGACAGCAGAGTTTAGACAAAGAGAAAGTGATGGGGGGTTCTAAATGAAAGACTATCTCTGGTTGAGTTATTAGTTGAGTCTGTAACACAAGCTACCATTAAAAAAGGAATAATTAGTACTAGCATGTATAATATTATGCGATAACCTCTTGTGAATGATTCAGTTAAAAAAGATTTGGAAGAGATAATGGGAACGCAGATTACAAAAGAGGAATAGAACATCATCTCTATGGCTCCCAAGTATGCCATACAGTCCAGAAGGTTTAGCATTTATTTGGAAGGTTACAAATAAATTTATATTCCACAAGCAGACTTCAGAGAATATTTTTATCAGGCAGATAGCAAATGCTAAAGATGTGATGGGAAGGAGAGAGGTAACTGGGAATATTTTTTGGGGAATGTAACAAGTTGCATGATTTTTAAAAATTCCTTGCTGAGCACTTTATCAGGAAATGCTAGGGATCAATTTGTTATAACTAAGGAAGTTATCCTTTTGACCTGGGATATATCATCTGAATTGCAGAAGTTTAATGCTGTTAGCTGCCAAAAAAGCAATTACTAGAAAATGGAAATCAAACCCTAAGTCAAGTATAATTAATGTACTGAATATTGTAAAAAGACAAAATAACTAGAGATGGAATATTTTCTTTAGAAAGAGAAGGAGCAAATTACGTAGAAATTAATGGCATTATTGAGAACAGTACTTGCATAATACTTCTCAAGATCAAGAGGAGGTGTGATGTTTAGGAGAAGTTAGGAAATTAGTAATTTATGCAATGTAATGTTGGAGTGAATGATTGTTAAAAACAAAATCCATATGTATAGTACATGAAGAAATGTTATTACTGATTCTTTTCTATTAATGTATGTGTACTCATATCACTGTTTAAAACAGTATTTAATAAAAATGTTTTAAAAATTATTATGAAAAATATTTTAGGGTATGGAAAGTGTTCTTACCATAAAAGACTGGCTTGATATATCATATTTTCATATCATATTTTCTGACTGTCTTAAGTATACTGCAGCAGCATAAGCTGATCTTAAGTTTAGGAATATGACGTTTTAAGATTATTTTTAAGTATATCCATAGAACAGTAAATCATTCAGTTTTCATGCAATGAAATTTTGTGAACTTTTGATTTAATTTTTGAGCTTAAAAATAATTTATTGAATGTGTAAGTAGAGTTTGTTGTAACTGAATATTTCGGAGGCAAAGCACATGCAACACTAAAAAAAAAATCAGTAATATATTAATTATGAGAAGGGATGTTACAAGTTTAGAAAGACTGTAAGAAATGGGGCGGTTTGAAGTCAGGATTGGATAGGGAATGTAGTAGAAAAAAAATAAGTAAGAAAAATGAAAGAGGACCTACTGTATTCATTACAAATTACCTAAACGTAGGCATACAGTGTGAGAAGGAAGCAAGGAATGGTGAATACAAAGAGGACAGTGAGAAAATAAAGAAAAGGAAGGTATTACCAGCAGAAGGCAGAGGAAATATTTGCCTGCTGTGCAAACATTTGTTAACACCACATTCACTGTCATTTTTGTTAATTCTGATAAACCTGTCTATATAATTCTGGGGAGAGGATGTAGGTGGGATGGCAGCTAGAATGGTTTGAACAGGAGGTTGTTCCAAGTGAGTTTAGGTGGAGCACCAATATTTGCCAAAACACAATCAAGTAAAACTTGGTAAGGCCAACAGACTGAACTGTGCTGTCAACCCAAAGAATGAACATCTTATAATATAACTGTATGTGTGTGTGTGTGTGTGTGTGTGTGTGTGTGTGTGTGTGTCTGTGCGTGTCTTTGTGTGTGCGCGTGCGTACACACATGAGAGGGAGAAACTGAATGTGCATATAGATGAGGACCTCTGTGTGTGTGTGTGTGTGTGTGTGTGTGTGTATGTATATATGTATGTACGTGTGGGGGTCGTCTTGCAATTCTGGAAATAAACTGCAATCCATTAAAAGAAAAATACTAAATTTTAAAACTTGATGTAACACTAAGTCATTGTTTCCATGGAACTTCTTTCCCCTGCATGCCCCACACTTCAGGTACTTATATATACTAACTCCAACATCACTGTACCTCAGAGAAGGAATAGGTTCATAGGTTGGTACTAGGCTATTGGCCCTAGGGCCTATACATAGATTCATAGATTCATAGATTAGTACTAGGCTAGCAGCCCTTATGGGCCATTTGAAGCCTAGCCAGTTACCCCATGTGAGAATCAAACCCTGCACCTTGTCTCTTTAAGGTAAACACCTTAACCATTATGTCATCCTCCCTCCCAGATACAAGCCTAGCCATAACAATTCCCTGGATATTTCTTCCCACACTATTTACTTCCCTGAACTAAGTATATATTCAGCCTTTTCACAGTAAGTTTCAGAGGACTGGAGTTACAGTTGTCAAAATTTCTGCATGCACAAAGCAGAGATCAAATGTGCAAAATATATATAACTTAAAGGAAACTGGAGAGAAGGTAACAGTTGTCCAAAATGCCAGATAAATCATGATAATAGTGACAAATGGGAAACATTTCCAAGGAAATTGTGTACAAAAATTAGGGCATACAACTGGAAGGAAGGCAGCTGTCTTAGGACAGTATATTCTTATGCACACTGAAAGTGTTAAGCAAGTTTAGGGCTCAAAAATAATATAGAAATTCAAGAATGGTGAGGGAGGGGGAGGCAGTTGCCAGTATGATATTGGATGTTGCTTAACCACAGTCTACAACTGACAAGGGGTAGTGGACAAACTAGGTGTACCAATTGACCCCCACTTGTTGATTCAGTGGTTCTACATCACTGCTTAAAGCATAGTATTTTTTCAACAAAATAATATGCATACCTGCAGCTTAGTCTGAGTACGTCAAAAAGCAACAGTATGAGCTACAGAAGTTGTATACTGTCAGAGTGGTGTATGTGTGAAAGAAGGAGGTGAGCAGGAACTCCATTGTGAAGGTCTGTCTTTCGGCTTTTCCCGGTTAGGGGTCGCCACAGCGGAACTCCGGTCTGCTAATGACTGGCAGTAGATTTTTACGTGCTGGTTTGCCGGGCCTAACGCACAACCTTCAACAAAGGAACGCCTATTCACGCATGTCGACACACAGAAGACGCTCTAACTGAGAATCGAATGTGCAACATCTAACTGTGAGGCGACAATGCTACCGCAGCACCACCACCACCGCAGTATTCCATTGTGAAGGTAGTATACACATATAATTGTCAAATGATAAAAAGGCTATGAAGCATCAGTTTGAAGTTTGTCACTAAGATTCTTAAATCCAAGACTGGAGAGTTTGTGAAACTGGCAAAAGGAAGAATTATAAAGGAAGATTAAGAACCTGCAGTGTGCATTTTTATTTTAGTTTAGATATTTAAGTATGTTTACTATGCAGCAATTTATTGTCAGAGACACCACCTGAAGGGAAAAAGTGCATAGTCTTAGATTTCAGTCAGTACTAGGGAATCCAATAAAAAAGTGCCCAGTAATCACAAATATAATGAGTTGGAGAGAAACACGTGTTCAGAGCATTCCGATTTGTAACATTATAAAAAGTAAAATCCTCCAAATCCTCTATAAAACTGACAGTTTTGAGTGAAGCCTCACCTTGTCTATAACTGTTGATACAAATGTTCGGCTATCTTCTTTACTGAAAGTATCTATACTAAAATGGCTAAATATATTATATTAAAACAGGCTACTGCATATTTTCACACACTGATTGTTAAACACAAACTAACGCAAATAACATCCTTATTAGCTCGTTCAGTCACATGTTGAAAATAACAAATTTCATCAACACTAAAAGTCAAGTTCTCTCTTTCCTTTTGGCTACAGCTTTTGTATACTCAACTTCCAAGGAATTGCTTGAAGAGGACTTCATTGTTGAGAACATCACTTCTTTGAGTAAATAAACGAACCTTCTTTTCATATACAGTATGAAAGCATGTAAGAAGCATGAGAAACCAGTGTTTGTTGGCACTGTTATCATCACTCTGTCTGAGTGCTTTATATTGCACCTTCTCATTGTTACATGGGCTAGACCTAGAAAATATGCTTTAATGGCGCTTCAACAAGGACTTTTCTCCAATATCTCATTGACACTCAAAATGAGGTCTCACTGAATTAAGTTAATAATATAGTTTCTCTGTATCTGCTTCCTTTGTGAAATAATGAAAGGGTTCTGCAGCATTGGCCTATCGTGAATGTCTGCCATGAGTTAATATAACAAATGTCTTTTTCAGTATTTCATACCTTCTTTCTCTACAGTGCTGATATGTCCTCATTTTTACAGAATGCAGAGTATTTACCTAATTAATACTCAGAATAGTCACAAGCTTGTAGAAAATCCTCAGTATGGGCTTTAGTTTTCATAGGCTTTGCTTCCTGTAAGGAATGCCAGAAAACCCGTAGACCAGTCTTTTTTTCTTAATATTTTTCTCCCTCTTGGGACATCATTTAACTGGTGCAGTCTCCAGTGCACCATGTCAACGCTGGTTTTACCAACTTATCTCCTACGCCTGTAGACTTAATCTGGTATTACAGGAGTCAGTTATGGATCCTGGGGGAACAGTCATCTTCTCATCCATCCTGTGGGAGGGTTGAGCTTAGCTGTCTTTGCATCAGTACTTAGGGGTTCTTTGTAAGCCTTGCTTAATCCCTGTCCCATCACACATGCTCGCCAATTACATCTAGGGCAGCTCCCCTCTATGGACCACATCTCAACTAAGAAAGCATCATCAACAAAGGCAATTCCACCCAGGATGGGCACACCCATCCCTCCCTGCCACTCCGTCTGTTACTTGAGCCATTAGTTGAACCCAGATTGACTGTACTGTAGTAAGGGCTTTATCCCTGTACTATACTAGAGCATATCAACCTGTAGACCAGCCTTGTTACATAAAAATTATTTTGTGACTTTCCAAAAGTTTGTAGATCGTCACAGAGCCTTCTACTTCAAATCTCCATGAGCCATTTTTAGTAGACTGAAGATTCACAAAGCCCATTATATGTCATGATATGCAGTGATTCCTTCCTTATGACTAATGCTCATTCTTTGTAGCTGGGTTTTTCTAAATGACAAATTTCCATAACACAGAAGATTTTTCTAGAGATAAATGTTTTAATGGGCTTTAACACATGTTAGAAATGAGAAGTATTCTCTCTCATTGCCTTGTTTCACTTTTTTCATGCCCCTGTCATGTACCATTGATACCGTGTTAGATTATTTGTAGGCCAAGAAAGTGGTGCTTTGTTCTTATCTACTCATACAATGATAATGTAGTGCCAAGTCCTTCTGTGATGTTAATGATGAGAACTTGTACTGAGATGCTTTTTATGTGTTTAACTATGTAAGTAAACTGATTGTTGATAGACTCCTTTCAGCCACTGGCATGGCTAAAATAGCAAGGGTAGATGCAATATAAACAGACAGATGTTCATCACAAGATCACTCCTGCAGTAATCTTAAGCAATATGGGATATCTTGCCAAGAATCAGACCCAGCAGGTAAGGCATCCAGATGTTTAGGGTTCCTTCCATGCTCCCTAGACACTGTTAAACAGGAGGCTGAAAATAAAACCAGTGGCTAAAACACCAAATACCTAATAACATTCTTGCCAAAAAGAGTGCCCTCCTCTGCGGCCTTTAGAAGATTAACAGTTGGCCAGAACTACTACTTAGTGGGGCAGATAAGTTCCCCATTAGGGATTATCTTCCACTTATTAAAAAAAGTATGTTTTTTTATTTTGAATAGTTTATTAGTGAGCATTTCTGCCCTTTTCACTGGTGGTGTCTTTTAATTTCACTCAGAGTTCTAATTATTGGCAGGTATTCTCTGAGGGAATTTTGTGTAAAATTGCTTTGCCTTACAAAACATTTAAATATTTTACTTCAAGACTGTTGTGTAGGGCTAGTACAGTAGTTGATAGAGTTGCCCTACCAAAAAACTTTCTTCAAAAAATTTTTTTTTTTTCAGTTTGCAATTAACTCTTGGCAGTTCCATTGTCAACTTATCAGGCGCCTTTCTTAGCTGTGAGCCCGTCCTGAGTCCCTGTGAGGATTTCCCACCTTTTTATGAGATTCAGTGAATTTTTCGAGAAGTGTACTGCTCAAACATTACTGTGTTGTGAAGGGCTAGGACAAGTGTGTTTGGTGCTTGTGACTAAAGAAATTTACCTCAGAAACTTCCTTTTTTCAAGGAGATTTTACAGTCTTCTTAGCTATGTTATCTGCCTAAGAAACTCCGTGGCTAGGACATGGATCCAGTTCTTGCTAATCTATTTCTTCTTCCCCAAGCTGGAAAAAGAAACAAACTGTCCAGGAAACTTTGGTCTTTAAGATAGCATCTGCCTTGCCTCAGCCGCTGATGGGTGACTAGTGTAGCTATCAGTTGTTCCTCAGAACACTCATCTTTTTCTCCTGGTCCTTCTGTTATTACTTCTCAACATGTTGCAATGGACCAGGGGTCAGGCATGTCCTCTGTGGCTGTCCAGTTGCCTTTACTAGATAAGGAAGAGCCACCCTCACAGGCTTCAAAGAAGGTACAGAGGGGTGCTGATTCACCTAATTGTACAGAGAAGTCTCTTCCCCAGGGCAAAGACCTTTTGTTAGGAGGAACCTAGAAAAAGTAAGCATAAATCCGGTCATTTTTCCTCATCTAGAGCAGATAAATGTCTGAATTTGGCAAAAGGATTGTTAAGAGCATTTCAATCACTCTGTGATGATTATCCTCCTCAGAAGAGGAAGAAGGTGATTTATTTCATGTCAGAGTCTGATTCCAAGTCTGAGGGACAAGATTTCAACTGGGACTGTGTTTCTCATACTTCCTCTTTGCAGGAGGGAAATTCTTATTCACAAGAGGGCTCTTCCTCAGACTCTCCTACTGAAGAATGGTTGTTTCCTAATAATATTGCCAGCAGGAGAAACTGTTTTAATTGGGAGCAAAATGACATGTCTGAAGCTCAAAATGGAGATCTCACCCTGCACCTATCCCTCTGGTTTTGCCAGCCTTTGTGGCAGCCTGCACTTTTCCTGACAGAAAACCATCTTTTCTTGAAAAGTCTGCTAAGTTGTATAAAGTGTCCCATTCTAGTAACTTCATTTTTCTTTCAAATGACAAAGCAGATCCTGCAGTAATTTCCTTATCAAAGACAGCTTATACCAAGCTTCTTCACTTTCTAATCTTACCCCTTCTGAAAACCTGGGAAAGGTTTTGAATAAGTTTGGCAGAAGTTTATTCTTCCTTATTGGCCTTCAGAATGACAAATTTTTAGGCTTTCATCTTCAAGTTTTTGCTAGCTTCCTATGATAATTTAAAGGATTGAATTGCTGTTTCCCTTCCTTCAGATATTAGTCTGTGCTGTCTTAGGTAATTAAACATTCTTTGAAATGTGCTTTTGACACTTGAAATTGTATCCAAGACTGCTGCTACTTGCTCTGTTTTGGAAATGTTTACTTGGTTACAGTTGCAAAATTTGCCAGAGTACATTAAATCTGAAATTTTCAATGCTCCTCTGGATAAAGAGGAGTTATTTTGTCCTTCCTCTGAAGAAGACTTTAAAGGTTTTGATGAAACAGGAAAATTAATTCAGGGTTACACAGATTTTTCAACCTTCTTTTCCAAAAAAAAAAAAAAACAGTTTTCTTCCATTTCAGATGTTTCATTCAGAAAATGTTGTTGTCTTTCGGATTTTCCCAGTTAGGGGTCGCCACAGCGGAACTCCAGTTCACTAATGATTAGCAGTAGATTTTCACGAACGCCGAGGTGCCAGCTTGACGGTCAACCTTCAGCGAAGGCACGCCCATTTACACATGTCTTTCGAACATCCACCCAACCGTGGGGAGGACATGCAGACTCCACACAGAAGGCACTCCCCGCACTCCAGCCGAGAATCAAACAGAAGAACCTCTTGCTGTGTGGCAACAACGCTACCACTGCACCACTGCGACATGTTTCTAAAATAAAATACGCATATTCAGCAAGATTCATGCAAACAGAATTTAAAAAAAACTGTGCTATGGAGGGTCAGAGAAGAACGGAGAATCCTGCTAGAACTGGGGACAAGATAAAAAAAAAATCAAACTGACTGTGTGAACCCTCTGGACTCCCCACTCTGGCAACCCTGTGAATTTATCCCAGAGTTTGTCTTCATTATCTTTTGTGCCACCAGATAACATCAGACAGTTGGGTTTTGACAATGTCTTTAAGGTTACAGCTGGCAGTGGGACTCCCATCCTCGGTTTCAAAGAATTCTTCCACGTCCTCCCAATCAAACTGTCCTGTCCCCTTCTATTCTAATTCAGATGCCGTCTGAGGGGGTGATAGAACCTTTCCCCTCAGACCAAATAGGGAAACGATGTTATTCAAGGATCTTTCTGGTGCCAAAGAAAGAAAATTCTTGGAGACCTGTCCTAGACTTCTCCTTTGTAAACCTTCACATCAGAGTTCCAAACTTCAAAATGCTTTCTCTGCATTCCATGCTACTCATTCCTATTCCCAGTTTTCTTGTAACTTTGGTCTTAAAAGATGCTTACTATCAAATTCCAATCAGTAACAATTCCAGGTGCTTTTTGCATTTCTGTGCATCTGGTTTGCATTTTCAGTTTGCTGGGCAGCCTTCCAAAAGTGTTTACAACGTGTTTGGCTCCTGTTATGCCCTCTTGCATGTTACAGGGCATTTACATTTTTCCTTATTTAGATGATCGCCTGATTTTTGCAAATTCCTTCACAGCAAGTCAAGCATCTCTGGCATGTATATTAAACCTCTTTGTCAACCTGGGATTTCTGGTGAAGAAAGAGAAATCTTCATTCATTTCTGCTCACAAGATTATGTTTCTAGTATGTCTTCTAGATAACAAAACTTATATGATGTATTTTGTTCCTTAAAACAGAGTGGAAAATTACATGCAGAATTTTCTGACTTTTTCAATCCAATCTCTGTCACCTGCCAAAGAATATGTTTGAATTTTAGGTCTGATGGCTTCAGATATTCTCATGATTTCTTTGGCCAGACTTCACATGGGAAGGAGTGAATGGTTTGTCAAGTGTGTTTGACTAAACACAAACACCCTTTATAATTTCAAATTCCAGTACTGAGTTTTTGTAAAAGGGAAGCTGACTTGGTGGGTAAATAAGTTCTTTTATCCCAGGTCGTCTCTTCTCCCATTCAGCCACCACTCAGTCTGTAAAAACATATGCCTCAGACTTAATTTGGGGAGCTATTTTCAAGGGGGGGGGGTGAAAGTGTATGGTCTATGTAACAAACAAGACAAGTCAAAACACGTAAATGTCAAGGAAATTATGTCAATTATAAATGCTCTAAAATCTCTGAACTATCTTTGGATTCCAGGCCTACTGCTTTCAATCACAGAAAACATCACAACATTTTAAGTTACTATACGCAGGTCTTTCAGAATACAATCATGCTTCTAATCACAAATACAGAAATCTACATTGCAAGTTGTAATGTCTGAAATAATTGTACTAGAGAAAATCCATTCTGATATATATGTGTGTGTGTGTGTGTATATATATAGATATATATATATGGGTTTACTACGGTTGATTGAAAACTCACTTGACTGAAAACTTACAGTTTTGGAGTGACTGACTGGACCCAAAACGTGTTGGATAGATTTGATAGGAAAACAAGAAGAATGCTTCATGCTCACCAAATGATTTATAAAAATCAGTGCATACCTAGATTATATATTCCCTGTTCTGAAGGAGGGATGGGCCTCCTTGAAATGGATTATATGTATAGATCTGCAATCTTGGGACTCCACACATCTGCTGACCTCACAAGACCCAAATGTAGTGAAAGTTTTGAAACATGAGGAGAATAAATATAAAATGACTTCTTTGCTTAATTTAGCAGAAACATATCTGTGTCAAGCAGGAATGGAAATCAAACCAGAAGTGGATAAAAATCAGGCAGCAACTGAATGTGCCAAAAAACAAAAGAAAGAATATAAGGTGAAGGACCAGATGAGAAGGCAAGAAATGTGGAAAAAGCATAAATATAGTTGCAAGTATAGAAAACTTCTGGAAGAACTTGATGTTGATCAGGAACAAATGCAGGAATGGTTAAGGAGAGGTAAATTCAAACCTAGAGATGAAAGGTTAATATTGGCAGCCCAAGATAGTGGGCTACGTACACGTTGGTTTACAAAGTCCATTGAACATGGGGGAGAAACAGACAAATGTAGGTTTTGTAAAACTGAATTGGAAACAGTTGCACATCTTGTTGCATGTTGTGACATGCCAATGGCAGAAGGACTGTATACTGAAAGGCATAATAATGTGGCAAGATTGCTGCAGTGGGGATTGTGCAAACATTATGGAATTGAAGTGGGTGAAAAACACTGGAAACATGAGCCACAAAACATCATAGAAAATGATGAAGCTTATATCACTTGGGACCAACCATTACCAACAGTTCAAAAGATAGATGCTAGAAAAGAAGACAAGAGTAGCATTGATCATTGAAATCGCCACACCCAGTGACTACAGTGTCTTGTGTACAGAGAGACACAAAGTCATAAAATATCAGGATCTGCAGGCAGAAATGAGAGCAATGTGGAAGAAAGATACACAGACCGTTCCAATAACAGTAGGAGCGACGGGTCTTATAAAAAAGAATCTACAATCATATTTAAATATGTTGTCAATCCAAGTAACTCCGTACGAATTGCAGAAGGAGTCATTACTGGGCACATTGCGGGTGCTCCGAAGAGCACTTTTGGCTGATATCAAAGAATGAAACAATACTAATTTTATGAACTTTAATCGTACTTTGACTTAGGAATGGGGTTTATTCCCGCCATGGTATTAGAAACCCAAAAGACTTGGAGAAATTAAAAAGGGGGAAAACTACATCAGACAGCATGGAGGATTGAGAATAAAACATGGACAGATGCTAACAAAACTCAGTAAGGAATATTTTAGAAGACTAAAATTAATACTAAAAATAGTCCTGACATCTAGGAACAAAGTCCAAACTGTAAACCAATTTATTCTTGCTGTTCTTACTTACAGTTTGGGGTGACTGACTGTCCCAAAAAGGTATTGGATCAGTTGGACAGGAAAACAAGAAAAATGCTTCATACTTGTTAAATGATTACATTTATAGATCTGATGTTGTAGGACTTAATACATATCTGCTAACTTCATTAGATCCAAACAGTGAAAGATTTAAAATATGAGGAAAACAAGTCTAAGATGACTTCTGTTACTTTAGCAGAAGCATATCAGTATAAAGCAGGAATGGAAATCAAACCAGAAGTACACAAAAATCAGGCAGCAACTGAATGTGACAAAAAACAAAAGAAAAAATATAAAGAGAAGGATCAGATGAGAAGGCAAGAAATGTGGAAAAGCCATACTGTAAATATAGTTGCAAGTAAAGAACACTCCTTGAACAACCTCATGTTGTTCAAGAACTGATGCATGAATGGGAAGCAAGGTGAATTTAACCGAAAAGATGAAAGGTTAATATTGGCGGCCCATGATAGCTTACTATATACACTTCGGTTTACAAAGTCCATTGAACATGTGGGAGAAACAGACAAATGCAGGTTTTGTAAAACAGAACTGGAAATAGTCACACATCTTGTTGCTAGGTGTTATACACTAATGTCAGAGGGCCTGTAAACTGAAATACTAATGTGGCAAGACTGTTGCATTGAGGATTGTGCAAACATCACAATATTGAAGCAGTTCTGTATTATGTAATCGAAAAGTGAATTCACCAAACTGCATCTACATCGGAAATGCAGTTCAGCAAATTCACTCTTGTGGGGGGCTGTGCCCTCCACACCCCCAGCTAATTTTATATATATCAACTCCAAGATCGCACTACACTGAGGAAAGGGCACATTTTCAGTCTTCACTGTACTGCAATCTCACCATCTACAGTTCACTGAACTGCATTTCCGATGTAGATGCAATTCGGCTAACTCACTTTTCGATAACATAATATAGACCCTTTTGAAGCAGCTGAGAATCATTGGAAACATGAGCCACAAAGCATTATAGAGAATGATGGAGTTTATATCACATGGGATCACCCATTACCAACAGTTCAGAAAACAGATGCAAGAAAGCCAGATATAGTAGTCTATGAATACAGACAGACACAAAGTCATAAAATGCCAGGATTTGCAAGTAGAAAAGAGAGCAATGTGGAAGAAAGATACCCAGACAGTTCCAGTAGTATGGGTGTCATAAAAAGAATTTATAGTCATATTTAGATATGTGTAAACTCAAAAAAAGGTGACAAACATGGTGAATGGAGAAATCAGTAAAATACTTTATTAAAAAGTGAACGCTTTTGTGTCTCTCAGACGCTTCTTCAGACTTTTATCAAACGTCGTTTATCCATTCACCGTGTTTGTCACCTCTTTTTGAGTTCACACATTCTATAGAGTATCAGAGGTGCTTTATTCATGAACCCTTTGCTGGTTTTTATATTTTCATATTTAGATATGCTACTAGTACATGTAGCTCCATATGAATTGCAGGAGGAGTCAGTTCTGGACACATTGCGGGTGCTGAGAAGAGCACATGTGGCTAACATCAGAGGTTGAAACACTGCTAATTACCTGAGCTTTAATAATACCCAGACTTAGGAATGGGATCCATTCCTGTCATGGTATTACAAACCCAAAAGACTTGGAGAAATTAAACTGAGAACACATATGAACATGAAAACTGCCTTTAGAATGTTATCTTATCTAGTTCCTTGTAATTTCAAAAAAAATACATTGCTTGTAAAAATGCACACATGTACATCTGGTGCAAGATGTTCTGGATACAGTTGGTTATCACTGGTTTAAAGCAAGTACCAATCTTTGTTGATTCCCACCCTCTATAGGAATGAAAGTTCCCATATGTCTATCCACAATTTTACGAATGTTGAAATTATTTTGCAAAACTCATCTCATTTTTTTTCTTCACAAACTATGAAATAAGCATGAAAACATTGGATGTGGTTTCCTGACACAAAATAAATACTTTTAGTGGAACTTGTTATATACTACCAAAAGATTAGTAGTCATTGGAAGGCCATGAATTAGACCCTGAATCTTCAAATTTACATAACTTGAATGTTTCACTTGGTTTTCTCTGTAGCCACAAAAAAGTTTTGTAACTTTAAACATTTCAGCCATATAACAGCATTTAAGCAGGAAAACAACAATAATTAACTGTAGCTAATAAATAACTGAAAAAAAAAACAAAATTCTTTCCTATTAAAGTCCTTTGTTTTTCTCATTTGTGACTGATTTGTTTGCTGTGGCTAGTATTTAAAACAGTGATGACTGTTCTAGCCTCTAGTCTATATTGTGTGTTAAGCCATGACTACTACTTACTCCACTTAGAAGTCAGTGAAGCATTTCCTATTATCAGCGCAAAATTATTTTCAGGAGACATGCCAGTTTTGTCTTTATATTGCCACCCTGTGAAGCATATCAGAAAATGATTGTTTTTAATACCATACATTTGTAGGAACAAACATGTCCTTCTTGTAATGCTGATTCATTAAATCTACTGCTGGGTTAAGTTTACCTGGGATGTTTACCTTGTGACAATAAGTAAAAATGTGAAGTCAGTCAAAACAACTTTTGCCAAAGAATTTACACGTTTGCATTTCCTTCTCTCTTGGCAATAACGTTATTTTGAACAGTCTGACCTATAACTACACTAAGTGACATAATTTAACATACTCATGTTTCAAAGCTCACAAATCACCCTCTGTGTAATTAGAGAGTTTATTATAATGTCAGTGTAGAACATGTAATCCGTAAAGAACCAACTGAAACAAACTGCAGAAAGACAAATAGGCGGTGCCACGTTCCTAGGAGCAAATAAATCCAGAAATACTCACCAGAGTAGAAAAATGAAATCTTAATAATGCCCTAGCCTGTCGTATTCATGAAAATGTCAGCCATTCATTCAAGTTCATGGCAATCGACCACATGGAAATTAATGAAAGGACACCATGGGGTTCCATTTTAGAACTTAAAGAATTAAAATGGCAGATATTTTTACAAGCTGATAGATGGCCAGGCATAAATGATAGTGTCAAAGGAAAAATATACTTTAAAAATGATCAATACATGGTAGGTTCAGGTTAAGGCACTTTAATCTTGCAGCAAGGAGACAAAAAACGTGCTAATACAGAGTTTGTCTAACTAGAATCAGGAAATACAGGCATTTTTATACATTTTCTAATAAGACATTGCCTACCAAGCTGACGTAGTAAATCACAAGTTTTAACATCATCATTTCGTAGTGCTTGTTTATATGATTTTCTGCTTGTACTATCAATTTTTGTGAGAAACTTCCTAAGAAAAACAACGTGGCCTTGGCTACCACCGGTTAGATATATGTAATGTTACCATTCAAGGTACTATGGCTAATGTGAGCACAAAGCAAGTATAGATTGCAGTTCATTTCTCCAACAGTCCTTTGTCTATGTTATCTCTAACTTCTGCAGCTGTGCGTGTTCTCATACTTCGAACAGAGCTGATTGTTCAAAATCATTACATTACAGAATATAGCATTGTTCATTCTTTGCTTCCTGACCTAGCAGATAATCACCTGCTTCTCAAGTACATTTCCAAAAGGCATAAACATGAATATTGCTGTGCTAGCAATTACTAGGTCAGAGGGCATCTTGCAAGTTTCAGAAAGCACACTGCAGTTTCAAAAGCATCTTTTAGTCTCATATGAAATTCAGCTGTATATAAAATAGTGCATATAAAATAGAATCAAAAACGTGTTAACTTATTTAGTTTCTAATTAGCATTAAGCACAGACATTAATACATATTTTTCTGACATTTCCCCCCGTTAATACTTTTTAATTATATTTTCAAAAGAATAAACAGTTTGCTTCTTCTCCTAACCTCTTCCATTCAGGATTTACAGTTAAGAGAGTCATTCAGTTTAAACTTATGAAAGTGTTTCACATTTCAACAATTCTTCAATTTCAGTACTTTGATACAAAGTCTCAGAAACTGATATATCTATAAATTCTTTGATTAACTTTTTCATGCAGGGAATACCACAACAAATGCATGCTCCTAACAGGAGTAATCCCACACAAATGGCAATCAGGATGTTCATTAGGATGGAACCCCACCCCCCCAAACAAATTCTGGAAAAAGTCCATCAGAGGGTTTGGTCATGGTCGACACTTGCTGGATCACCTCAAGATGGTTGTTTATTTTGTGCTGGTTGTCAGGAATGTATGAACAGCATTCTTCTTCTTTGATTAAAGCACATGTACCACCTCTCGCCGCTAGGGTGAAGTCGAGAGCATGCGGTTCTGAAGCACCACAGTTCTCATAGCATTCAGTTCATCAGTCACTAATTCAAGAGCAGAAAAAGTTGCATTGCTCATAACTTCAAGAATTTTAGACAGTTTTCTCAGCTCCCAAATCGATTTCACTGCGCCATATGCAGGGGCTATGCCTGCCCATGATATAATGGTGTCACTCAAGTCCATGTGTGTCAGTTTATCTTTGTTTTTTACGGAGTTATGGTTTCTCCATCCTGCTTCGATTCGTCCTACTGGATTCTCAGGTTTCTTAATCGGACTTCTAGATTTACTGCTGACCTCTCTGACATTTCAAAATTTTCCCTGAGGCAAAGCTGCAGTGTGTCGTATGGCCGGAACCAGGTAACCCAAAAAACAACTGCGGACCAATTCTCAGGTAGCCATTTATATGCTTTTTTCCCCACAAACAAAATAACAATTCTCTACTTTAGTATTGATATAAGCTTGCCCTGCATGAAACATTTTCTTATCAATAACAGAAAGCTGCTTTAAAAGAACAGGATTATGTTGTATCATCAACACTCTTATACATCTTAGCGAAATATGCATCATAGTTTGTATCACAAATAGTTTTAGTCTTACTGGGTTTAATATAACATTTATAAGAAACAGTCACATTGCAATTGCTCCAACCCACCTGAATAGTATCATTCTTGTAAAAACATACAATCCCTTTTTGTGTAACAGGTAGGTACAATGCTGTTTTGTCTTGTGATTTCACAGGTGTAGTATCAAAAATCAAGTTTTCCCAGGTCTCATTGACCCCTAGGGGGACAGTAGTCATTAATAATCCCCCGTATGCTGTCGGTATAGCTGTGTAAATCCAGCAGTTCGAAATATTGAAAGTCTCAGTATACACATATTTAATTGCTTGGTAAGTATTAAAGTTTGGATGCCAGTCTATGAGTAATGCATCACGTTTGATCAGTTCAACTTTTGTGGCTGGGAAAAGGAAAGACCACAACAAAAAGATCAATGTTATCAGTATAGCTATCAAGATGATCATGCAGGTTTTCTGAGGTTGTTCTGCATCTCTGTTTACCCTATACCTGGTCATTTTGTTCTCGTTGTACAACAGTAACAAGGCTTTTGTCCAGTTCAAAGTTCTTAACCAGTTTACAATGTGTTAGATGAATCCAGGACGCTCGCTCTGCGATCCTGACTGCAGTGGGTGTCGACAGTAGTACCTGGTACGGCCCTTCCCACTTCGGAGAACTCCAGTTCTTTTTCTTCACGACCTTCACCCAGACCCATGCGCCTGGGGCTACTGCTGCTTCCGATGGTCTGGTTTGCTCTTTATCTGAAACAGAATTTAACTGCAAAAGTTTGTTATTCAAAAATCGCCTCATATACTCTGCAAGTGAATTGTCAGCCTCCTGCTCTGCAGGCATGAGAGGTTTCCATTGAGGTGTATAATATGCCATCCCAAACAGAACTTCAAAAGGAGTTAACCCTTTTGCATTTGGAACAGTTCTCATGCTCAACAGTGCCAGAGGTAGACAGTGCACCCAGTTCTTTTGTGTCTCACTAATCAATTTTCTAAGCTTATTTTTCAAAACCCCATTATGCCTCGCTACTAATCCTGCAGATTGTGGGTGATATGCGCAATGATTTTTCAGAGAAATCCCAAAATAACGGCTGAGTTGTTGTATAGTTTGATTTACAAACTGTGTGCCATTGTCACTATAAATCTTTTCCGGTATGCCAAATCTAGGAATAATTTCTTTAATGAGGACTTTTGCAACAGTAGCTGCATCTGGATTTTTAGTTGGAAAAGATTCCACCCATTTGGAAAACATATCTATAATGACAAGGCAGTACTTCTTATTTTTGCATTTGTTCAGCTCTATAAAATCCATACAAATAGTATGGAACGGATACGGTGGTGTAGGGAAACTCCCTTGCTTAGGTTTCAATGCCCCTTGTGCATGATGCTTGTTACAAACATGGCATGCTGCACAAAAATTTTTTGTGTAGTTTGTAAATCCGTACGTTGTAAACACTCTATTCACTAACTGTACCATCCCCCCTGTTGAGACATTGCACTGCCCATGGCTCAACAAAGCTGCATATCTAAACAAGTTAGATGGCAAAATCGGTTTCTTCTCTTTGGAGATGTATAGTCCCTTCTCAAGGATTGCTCCTCGTTTTATCCACTTTTGTTTTTCTACATTTGTAGTAAGTGTCTGCATTGTTTTTAACATTTCTAAGTCTAAAATCTCAGATGGTTGTAACTCCTCACTCAAAAGAAATACTTCTGAAGCTGAAGCTGCTTGTTTTGCAGCTGTATCAGCCCTCACATTACCTTTTGAAATTCTATCCTGTTGCTTGCTATGAGCTACGCATTTGCAAATAGCTACTTTCTGAGGTAAATGAATAGAGTCTAACAAGTCTAAAATAAATTGTGCATGGTTAATTGGTTTACCAGTAGATGTTATCATTCCTCTATTTTTCCACTGCTGCGCAAAAACATGTACAGTAGAAAAAGCATACTGACTGTCAGTAAAAATGTTCACTCATTTACCTTTTGCCAAGGTACATGCCCTTGTCAAAGCAATCAATTCTGCTGCTTGTGCAGATAAGTTGTGTGGTAAAGACTTTGCTTCTAAAATCTCAGTATCAGAAACTACTGCATACCTCACTAGATTCTGTCCTGTAGGACCCCTCCTGCATGATCCGTCCACATAGTATGTCACCTCGGCATCATCCAAGGGAACATCTGTAAGGTCTTTTCTAGGTAGTGTCTTTTGCTCAATCTTCTGCAGGCAGCAGTGTGGTTTGCCATCTGCAGGGGTTGGGAGCAAGGTTGACGGATTCAAAGTTGTGCATCGTTCAATTGTCATATGAGGCTGGCTCAACAGTATAGTCATACAGGAAAGATGTCTAGCAGGAGAAAGATATGCTACTTTTTCTTGCAGTAAAATAATCGTGACTGCGTGAGGCACTCTCAATGTGAGAGGGTGGAACAATACTACTGAGGCTGAAGACTGCACTGCCATTGCAGCTGCGACTACTGCTTGTACACAGTGGGGCAAGGATCGCGCCACTGGGTCTAGCTGTGATGAATAGTAAGCTATGGGACGTTGTTTGTCCCCATGCTGTTGTGTTAACACTGATGTCATATAACCTTGCTTACAATCTACAGTTTGGAAAAATTGTTTATGATAGTTTGGTAATCCTAAAACTAATGAAGAAGCTATCAGTTGTTTCAATTTGCAGAAAGCTGATTCTGCTTCTGGTGTCCACTGTAATAAATCTTGTGCTGCCATCGGCTTTTTGAATATCAAGTTGGTCAGTGGAGCAGATTCCAAGGCATAGTTTGGAATCCAACTCCAACAAAAATCAGTAGTACCTAGGAAGGATATCATTTCCTTCTTGGTAGTTGGTTTAGGTGCTTGTAAAATTGCTGTTTTTCTGTCTTCATCTAATATTCTGCCTTCATTGATTATTACATATCCCAGGTATTTGACCTGTTTTTTCCAAAGTTGCAGTTTGTTTTTGTTTACCTTGTGTCCTTGAGTGGCTAAAAATTGTAAAAATGCTATGGTATCCTCTCTGCATTCTTGCTGGGTGGGGGCTGCCAGCAGAATGTCGTCTACATAAAGTAAAATCTGACTGCCTTTCGGTGGGATAAATCCCACCAGGTTACTTGCCATTTCATGTGCGAATATTGTTGGACTTTCACAATATCCCTGTGGTAGTCTCATATATGTATACCGTTTCCCCTGAAATGTAAATGCAAACCAATGTTGGCTGTCAGGGTGTATCGGTATTGAGAAAAATGCATTGCTAATATCTACAACAGAAAAATACTTTTGTTGAGGTTTTAAATCATTCAATAAAGTGTGTGGATCTGGCACCATAGGTGCCCTGGGTATAACTGCGTCATTTACAGCTTGTAAATCTTGGACCATACGCCATTCTCCATTTGCTTTCCTAACAGGAAATAAGGGTGTATTACATGGTGACTCAGGAGATTCTGTCAAGACTCCTTCCTTAAGTAAGGCTGCTGTTATAGGTTTGATTCCTATTTCTGCATCCTTTCTCAAGGGATACTGTCTCTTTTGAAGTCTAAATGCTGATTTTGGCGTAATAGTAACTGGTTCTGCTGTACGAATAAGTCCTACATCTGATTTCCCTGTTGACCAGAGAGTCTCTGGTATGTCTCGTAAGGCTTTTTCCTCTTCCTCTAGTAAGAGTGCTACTCAGCTATCCTCACTTGCCTGTGAGTGTACAGCTGGGTGTGTCTGCGTTATCCAATTTAATTTCTGCTTTTGTACTCCCTGTTCGGAAAGTTCTAACTCTGTCTGCTTTTCCCAACTTGTGACTTTTTCTCCTAGGTCTGCCCACTTCAAATTTCTATGTTTAGTTAAACTCACATGTGGTAATTGATTAGATTTGTAAAGTGCTAGGAATTCCTGGGGCAATGAACAGCTCACTACAATGTTTCCTTCTGTGTCCCAGTACAAATTTCGTAGTACTAATCTGTTAGCATGATTTTTAAACAGTTCTTGCTCATATTCTTTATCAGGTCCTGGTCTGTTGCAGTAATATAGAGTGCAATACAACAAATGCTGTTTATCAGTGTCAAGGGAGGGGGATTTACTGATGGCTACATTCATCAGTTCTTCGGTTACTGCCCCTGGACCAGTCGTAACTAAGTCCTGGCTGTACCAATAAAATGTTTCACCCTCCGGTCGCACTACAAAAGTATCCATTTGTCGCTGTGTTTCCATACCCTGCATAGTTGGAACTACGGTTATGCCAAATATCTGCATTAGGTCTCTGCCCAAGAGATTCACTGGGCATTTTGCAGAAACAACAATTTTATTTTCAGGGTCATCCCTGAAACTGGGTCAGTTATCGCTATGTTGTGGGAGAGTGGCTCCCGATACAGCTGTCCATTAGCTGCTTTCACTAATATGTAGTCAAGTGATTCTGAATTTTCTGGTAGTTTGGAAGGATGTATCAGGGTCCGTGTAGCCCCCGAGTCACACAGGAATTTAACTTCCCTCCCCTCTACCAGAAGTGTAACTTCCGGTTTTGTGTCTGCTAAGTAGAGCTCTAGGCTCAATAATGCTAAGTCCAAAATTTCATTTTCTTCATTATCTGTGATTTCATGCACATCCTCTACCTCTTCTATCACATCCTCTACCCCTTCTACTACATTTGCGCTTGTCTTTTCTTGTTTATTCCTATCCAATGATTCTTGACTACCATATAGTCAGTCTTCACCCTCCTTGTCTTCTGTGGTTAACTTTTTATTTTGTCTGCAATCCCTTGCTAAATGTCCCTTTTTCCCGCATTTAAAACAGTCACCCCTTTTCTTTCTCTCTTCAAAGTCCTCTGATCGTTTATCAGATTGTTTGTTTCCCTGGGTATTTTTCTTACCCTTCTTCCCAGTTTGTACTACAAAGACTTCTGATCCATCTTCTACTGCAAATACTTGAGTTTTCTTTTTCTTTTTGCTATTAAAATGCCTTTTGGCATGTCTTGCATATTCAAGTAATGACTGTAATCTACTTGTACGATGATCTACCATGTGCTTTGTAATAACGCTCCTAATGGGTGCAATACTGCCTTTCAAAAATGCATTGTTTAGCTGCTGCTCATATGGGGAATCATGTGTTTGGTCTTCAGGTACCTGCATTCCACAATGGTTATTAAAACATTCTAATAATCTGGCATAATATCTATCAACAGTTTCACCTTCTTGTTGTATGCATTGATTAATGCAAGTCCAATCAGCCCTAGGCTTCCATTTCTCAGAGATTCGGTCTGTCAGACCTTTCACTCTGTTGTCCAGTTCTGTGTTACTATGTGGGAGTGGTCTAAGCTCTGCGTCATGGGGATTCCAGTTGCCACTGATCATGTGCCAATCTGGACCTATGATTTATCTAACTACTTTCTCTACTTCCTCTCCATTCAAATGGTAACTTAACCTCATGCCCTGTAAGTCTTCTAAAAATTTTCTAAAATTAACTTTTGGATGGGGAATTCCCTCTGTGGCTTTCTGGATATCTTCCGGTGTCCACAATCTATACAGTAGAAGAGTTGGGTCCTGTCCTGCCTGCAGATTTGGTACTTCTATGAGTGGACATATCTCTTCTTCACTCATAGCTTGTGAATTTTTATTCATTTCATATAATTCAATATCGCCTCTCAAGTTGCGTGCTCGAGACCTGGTCTCAATAGGATCTCTGACATATGGTTTTGGTTTTGCAGGAACAGCTGGGTATAGCGGAGGTGGATCAGCTTCTCCACTCACTGAGGTGGTGGAGGGGCTGTTGCTATTACCAAGTTATTGTCTTCTTTATCTAAGAACATTGCTTTTGAGTTTTTAATCTTTTGTTCGCTGCGGTTTGCTTCCTCAAGCCACCTGTGTGCCTGAGGGACTCCTAATTGTCGTTGCTTTTTTAGCTGACCTTTTGCGTCTGTTTTAAGTTGTCTAACAAGTTTAATAAGTGAAGGTTTATCTAAATTACCGTCAAATTTGTATTTATTAACCCATTTTGTATAATACCTAACATTATCGGCACGCTGTAATTGCATATATTTCGTGTCTTCGGTTAAGGGCGGGTCTCGGGAACTTTTTGTGCACTGATTTCCCATGTTGTCTTTGCTAAGTTAGAAATTGTTACGTAACCCTTTTTTATCACATGGTACCACGATTTACACCTTTTCACAGTTTATCTAGAATACTGCCTACCTATTCTGTTTCCCTGATCTATGACAAGACAGCAATCTTTTTTGTCCCTGATCTGCACATGCAAATCTCCCTGAAAAAAACAACAATACTGTAACAAGTCCCTGATCTAAAACAGAAAAAAGGTGAATTCCTCCTTACCTGACCCTCCGTGTGTTGATCCCACCGGAACGTTGACTCGTCCTCCAATCCCAGATCAGAAACAGTGGCTGGCCTCTTTCGAACGACAATTCAGTCGGAGGTCTTTCAAAGCAGAAGAGCCGATGTGGCCACTTCTCCGTACATTTTCATGACACCTGGCCCAATTCTGACCTGAGCCAGAGTGAGAGAGATATTTCCAGCTCGAAGGACCAAACTATCAAAGGAAAAATATACTTTAAAAATGATCAATACATGGTAGGTTCAGGTTAAGGCACTTTAATCTTGCAGCAAGGAGACAAAAACATACTAATACAGAGTTTGTCTAACTAGAATCAGGAAATACAGGCATTTTTATACATTTTCTAATAAGACATTGCCTACCAAGCTGACGTAGTAAATCACAAGTTTTAACATCATCATTTCGTAGTGCTTGTTTATATGATTTTCTGCTTGTACTATCAATTTTTGTGAGAAACTTCCTAAGGAAAGCAATGTGGCCTTGGCTACCACCGGTTAGATATATGCAATGTTACCATTCAAGGTACTATGGCTAATTTGAGCACAAAGCAAATATAGATTGCAGTTCATTTCTCCAACAGTCCTTTGTCTATGTTATCTTTAACTTCTGCAGCTGTGCGTGTTCTCATACTTCGAACAGAGCTGATTGTTCAAAATCATTACATTACAGAATATAGCATTGTTCATTCTTTGCTTCCTGACCTAGCAGATAATCACCTGCTTCTCAAGTACATTTCCAAAAGGCATAAACATGAATATTGCTGTGCTAGCAATTACTAGGTCAGAGGGCATCTTGCAAGTTTCAGAAAGCACACTGCAGTTTCAAAAGCATCTTTTAGTCTCATATGAAATTCAGCTGTATATAAAATAGTGCATATAAAATAGAATCAAAAACGTGTTAACTTATTTAGTTTCTAATTAGCATTAAGCACACATATTAATACATATTTTTCTGACAGAGTTTCAATTGTCCCAACTTGGAAATTAAAGGCACTTGAAAGAAGGAAGATAGAGAATGAAAATAAATGCTGCTCCTTTCTAAGTGATTTTATAGTAGACATAGTTCATGAATGAACCAGAATATGGTGAAAAAGTGTTTTACATTTTTTAGCATATTTTTAAGTAGTTATATATATATTTGGTAAGATTGTAAGTGAATAATGTGATGCAGTTGTTTTAATTCAATGCATTCATTTTGTATTTACCATGTAACACATATTTTATAGAACACACAGTAGATTTTATTCAGGCATTTTAGGGGTTTATGTTGCTTTAAGTGTTTCACCAATTAGAACTTTAGTGTGAATATTTAAATGTCAGAAATGCACTTGTATGTTGTCTGATGAAGTTTACATTGATAAACAAAACTGGTAACTTGCTATCTATTGTATGCGACGTTGGTGGATTGTTTTGTCCTATTAAACAACAATTTTTCTACTTTGGCGAGTATTTCCGGATTTATTTACTCCTAGGAATGAGGCACAGCCTGTTTGTCTTTCTAGAACATGTAATCCACCTGTTAATTATTTTCCTATCAACATATGCAGTCTGCAAAAATCACATTTTATCAAGAAATTCGATTACTGCATTTTGTACTCATTGAAAATGCAACAAATCAAGACCAGATGTATTTTGTAATGGATTAAGGGTCCATTAAGACATACATAATACCTCTTCCACTATTACATCTTTCAGAACAGACAAAACATTTTTGATTTACTGTTTTAAAATTCATAACTTCTACATTTTAACACACTGCAGATGTTCATCAGCAAATCATGTTTGAAATGTGCCTGAACTTCTCTTACCAATAACTGTGCTTTCTTTATGAAATATTCAGCATTAAAAATCAGCTATATGAAATAAAACCCAAAGATACATGCATAAACCTTAGGTTGTCTTTTGCAATATATGGGTGTGGGGATAACAGTCTGTGCATATCTGTGTGAATGTGTGAGTGTGTGTAAATGTATACATGCCTCTGTGCATTTATGATTAGTTGTGCACTCTGCACATGCTTTTTCCCTGCAAAAATATCAGAACACATTAGCTTTTACACAATACACATTTTTACCCACATTTGATCATTCCTTTTACACTCTAGAACAGAAAATTTGTTATAACGATAATATTATAACATTACCATTAACCAAAGGTCCACACTGTAACTCTGTAAAAGTGTAAGAAATTAAATGCAACATCCTGTAATGTCACATTTCACCACTCATGAGCTTAATTTTGTTTTAAATCCATGAAAGATTATGGTGATTTATAACTGTGGCAACATTTGGCACATTACCCACATCTGGAAATCATTACATGAAAATCAAATTGTCATAGCTGTATTCAGTTTGCATGCCAACTAATTTGGAATTAAAACCTGTTCAAATGTACCTCTTTTAAAATGTAACTGCACATAGAACCTATGAAAAGAAAGAAAAGATTACTAACATCAAAGTCCCCTTCTTTGCAAAAGTTTCTTTTCTCTCCTGTTTTTCCTTGGTTCAAAATGCAGCTTGTCTCTGAGTAGTAAGAACGTCTTTGTGTCTGCATTTCACAACAGTCTTTTCCTGCCTAGAGCTTTAAAATTTATAGCTGAAATTTAGTGGAAAGATCTGGCTTTACATTTTGCAGAAGTCTAATGCAGTTGTTCAGAGATTTAGGATTTATTGCACACAGTCTATTACTTGCAAAAAGAAATGTAGAATGGATTATTTTCTATTCTTTTTAAACTATCCAAACATAGTTCAGTCTTTATCTGGAAGTAGAAGCGCTGAAAAGCATTGCCAGATAGAATACGGTCTTATTTTAAATTGTGACATTTTCATCTGTTTTATTTTGGGGGGTGATAACTAAAAACAACAAGGATCATGTGACAAACTCACATGCTCTACTTCTTAGAGACTTTTAACCAGTTCATGGCTAAACTCTATACCGTAAAAAGTAAAACATTCAAACAATAGCTGAAATGGCAGAGTCCTGTCTTTAACATAACAGCTTCTGAGTACCCTGAGAATTTACATTTATTAGTCTGTTTGTACCTTATTAGTTCCTGACAGCATGGCAGTTAAAGATTATCTTGTATATTTTTTCTCTCATTGTTCCTGCCATTAGAATAGATTTTACCGTTTACTGTACTAGACCATATAGCATGTCATTAATGCTCTCTAGAACCAAAAAGCATTAATTAATTAATTCATTCATTCATTAAACATTAATTTATTAGCTTCTTATTTCAGAGAAATTTCCTTTGAGAAATTAGACTCACTGTCAATGTATCTAATAACAAAATACTGAAGTTGGTACCTGTACTACAGTTTAGTTTTTCATGATGTATTCTTTCATGAGCTAATGTCCTGCTGCCCTAGCCTCCCCAGCCTTCATTCATTAAAGATGCTTCAGGGTCTGCTTGTTTTGGCTAGTTCAAAGAGCTGGAATTCCTCCTGTTTTTGCCAGTGGTTTATTTCAGCCTTTATCTCCAATTTTAAGACTGGCACATAAGGTGATATGTTAGGTTATTTTTAGAAACACTGGCTGAGAAGTATGGTCCTCTTTTTAATGCATTCTCTCCAGTGGAGTTTTGGAGGTTTGCACTGCAACTTCCAATGAATGGAGTGTAAGCTTTTTGATATATTCAAATTATGTCCTCAAATTTCAAACAACTGCTCATATCTCTGGTACCATAGAGGTTACTAAAAAGTATAAATGTCAACCTCTTCAGCACAAACTATTTTTATAATGGTAATATTCTTAGATCTGAGGGCTTAAACTGGATTTTATAAGTCAAAGTAAGCACAATAACTATTAAGTTTGTAATATTTTGTAAACTATTTACAATATCTCAGCAAACGCCCAAGTTATACACATACTGTCAGATGCATTTTGTTCAGGCAGCTGAGAGCTTTCATGTGAAGCTAAGCAGTTCTGTCCATGTTACATGGGTGTTGAGATATTTAGAAAAACATAAAATTTATAACAAAATAAATAACTATTATATAAACTACAATTTATACATCTTTACCTGCACTAGACGGAGATCAATTTTATATCATTGTATTTGCCATTGTGTAAGCTTTAAGGTGAAATATTTTAATACTTGTATGTAGTGTGGTTTGGAATTATTAATGTAAATATGAACAGGCAATATTTGGTGCTTAGAGGCATCAGTAGAATGTAACTGCAGAAACACGTGGTGGTGTCACCCAGATATAATGATTTAACTCCATCCATAATTAAAATAAAACCACTAAGACACTAAAAGCAGTATGAATAAAACCATTTACTGTCTGACTAGATTAGCATCACATTTAAAACTAGAGTAACAACAAGCGTTGTCATATTGACAACATACCCCTTTATGCTGACACAGTAGTCAGGGACTTAGGGACACATGTAGACAGTAATCTAGCCTTTGACCATCACGTGTCCATAGTAGTGAGAAAAATGATTCTATGTTGTGCAACTTATAAACAAAGGTATGGCATCTGGGTTCAAGGAAGTCATTGTTCCACTGTATTTAGCATTCATCAGACCTATCATTGGGTACAATACCCCCTTGGTATGTACCTAACTAGGTATATCCAACAAATGGAACCTCCACAGAGGTTCCTCACTAAAAGAATACAGGGTGTAAGTAAAATGTCCTTTGCAGACTACTTCAAGGTCCTATCTCTGTATTCTGTCTTTTACATGTTGCTGAGGGGAGATCTATGCCTGGCATACAGGACATTATCAGACTCACTATGATGGATCTCCTGCATATCCACAAAACAAACAGCACCAGAATTACCTATTCTAAAGAGGTAAACTGTGCCTGTGATATAAATAGAACCTGCTGGAGAGACAAGTATGCAACCCAGAGACTACCCCTTGTCTTGAACAGACTTCCCATCCATGTGAAGCAGAGTTCCTCTCTAACCCAATTCAAGTGTAACTTGGACATTTGGATGGGGAACCAGAAATTCATCCCTGGCTTGGCACCTATGTCTCAAATGGACACAGGCAACCCATAAATGGTTCATCTCCCAGGCCCCTGTTTGTAAATGTTTCTTCTCCCAACCCCTGCTTACACTTATCTAGGGTACCAGAACTTGTCAGAGATTTAGGACGCATGGCTAGGCTTAAAAAGGCCCTTGTGGTCGTTAGCCTAGTATACACCTATGAACCTAGACAAACACTAACACTGTGGGCAGAACTACAGTCACTAAATACCTGGACAAAGGTATTCTGGAACATTCCTTCCAATCATAATTTACATCCTATATTGACAGTAGAAATATGCAATTATTATTTAAAATCTGTACAATAGTGCTGGTCCTTGCATATTTTGACATATTATATACCCTCACATGGCATCATACAAACAAGCTGCACCCATTATGGAACAGAGATCCGCACAAAGCAATTTATTTGTTTTAGAGCAAAGCAATATTTTGACTCTTATCTAGTTTACATCAGGGAAATTGACATACTGTACTCACATCTAATGCTGCCCTCCTCACTCACCTGTAATTTTAAAAATGTACTCAACTCTCAAAAGTGCTACCTCCAGGTGTATAGGAAAGGAATATGTTATTTTCATTTCTTACTATTTATACCCATAAAAAGCTATTTTTAGAGATCTATTCCTTTCATGCAAGCACTCCTTGTATATCACTGTATTGCAAATATTCATTTGCACAGTTCTAAACATACTGTGATTTTTGAGTGTTGAAGTTTCCAAAAGATGCTCAGAAAAAAAATGTACATATTTCAGTATATTGAGTATGCCTAGTTACACCCTTGGCTTACATTATACAGTTGCTATACACATGTGATTCAGAATACAAACATTTTTTATCCACTTTGTTAGTTGTAATTTCTGAAATAAGTCTACTAGAAAAATTTTATTCTCGCACTTACATTTTCTGACATTTCAATATAGGTCTAACAGTCAGTAACTGATAAAGTTAAGAGTAATAGATAAGTACATTTTTCCTTTGTTAGCTGGGTAGATGACCTTGTCCAAAGACTGTATCTGTACAATCTGGGCCAAGAGCCAGTTATTACAAATACTGCATAATCTGGCCAGGTGTATCATTTTGTACTAGTAAAAAATACCCAGAACATAACAAAGTATGGAAAGCAAGATGTTTAGACCTATGGCATGTCTTCCTGCTTTAGTATCTGGTTATTTCCTGTTTTTTTCATTTTTCCAGTGTAACCCCCCCCCCCAGAGCAACTATGATATCCCTTCCTAGAATGTGAACACTCCTCTTGTGCAGTGTATCGTGTACCTTTCTTTGGGGGGGACTGCACCACATCTAATATCCTTTGAGAAAAGTATTACTAAACTCTCACTTTATCCAACCAGCTCTGAGGTGCAGAGATAAAGTCTTGACTGCAACTCAGATAATCTAGGCTCAACTAGTGCCTTTTGTGCTAGATGAGCTAACAAGGTAGGGTGGGTGTTAGAAGCTGATAATAGCTCACTCATCCTGGAAGGAAGGAAGGAAGGAGGAAGTCTGTCCCATAGTAATGCCAACATCTATTTGAGGAAGCATAGGAAACACAATATGTTAGGATGTGGACATGCACTTGCCTCTGGCAAGCCACGTGTATTTATTTATTTATTTACTGGCATTTGTTTGCAGGGAAAGCCTGACTAAGCAGTGCCCTTTTTAAGTGGAGGCTGTAGGAGAAGAGCTCCATTATACAGACGTCATGGGCATCATTTGCATTATTTCATCATTTACAGTCAGTTTCATTTATGAGCAATCCTTCCATTGTTCAGGCATCCTTGACATCAGTTACATCATTTATAAACAGTTTTGAGTAAAAATAAGTTACACGGGTTGTAAATGATTTTTTAGTGCAGGGAGGTGTGTGCAGTACAATATCATCAGTATGCACAGACTGGCAGGTTTTACATAAGAATATTTGTCTCTTTAAAGACTTATTCAAAAGTCTAGGACATAGGAAGATAAGATAAAGAGTTAGAACAGCTCTACGAAAGGAAGGAGGGGAAGAGGCATGAGGAAAATAAAGGAGATGAGATGAAAAGGAGGCTATAGCTGTGATTAATAGTGCATTAATTTGGTGTAGCAGAGTTACAGCACAAATTCATAAAGCTGTATTATTACCAGTTTAACCAGGGGTGGTAGTGGTGCAGAGCTTTTTAATCTATCAGATGTTGCTTCAGTTGGCATTCAGTCTTTCAGGTTGCAGGCTGTTCTTAACTGGAGTGGGTTGGTATTTCACTTACTAGCAGTGAAGTGTGAATGAAGGGAGTATCCTGCATTGTTAGGTTGAGTTATGAAGAGTAATGATTTTGCCAGTAGAGTGTAGAGGTCTGTTAGAAGTGTAAGGTTGAATGATAGAGTGAAGAGATTGGAATTTTTCAAGGTTGTGCAGTAGTTTGAAGGCTGTGATTAATTATGAGTATAATAAAGAATTATTTAGTTTGAGCCAGTTTAACTGTTTTAGAGAGTGGCAGTGATGTGATCTATATTGTTAATTGGTTGCGAATTTGTCTGCTTTATTCTAGCATTGTTCTAGTTTGGCTGATAGAGAGGAGTCAAGATTGGTTAGAATAAGAGAGCCATATAATACAATGAAGAGTAGAAAAGAACTGGGTATGTTTTGTCTAGCAGAGTCAGTAAGGTAGTGTTTTATTCTAGAGGTAATATAGCTTTCTGTGTGACTTATTTATGGCATGCTGAAGGTGGAGATCACATTCCAGGTAGTTATCTATAATCACACCTAGTAGTTTGGTGTGGGATACCAATTTTATATTGGTCTTTTTTGATGATAGTATAGTATAGTTTTTTTTTGGGGGGGGGTTGTTTTTTTTATTCAGAAGGAGTTGAATTGTTGCACCAAGCTTCTATGAAAGAGAGGTATTTCTGAATGAGTATTTGGAGCCTGGGTGGTCTCCTAGCAGTACATATTCAAGTGGAGTCATCAGCATATTGCTGTGTTTAGATCTTTGATAAATACGTTAAACAGTAGTGGTCCTAGGATTGGAGCCTTGTGGAACTTTAATGGATAAAGGAAGGAAAGAAGAGAAATCATCTTGCCATTTCACTGCTAGGGACCTATTAGTGAGGTAACTAAGAAACCAGTTAAGTGAGTGGTGTAATAACCCATAGGAAGAGAGTTCAGTTAGGAGCATTTGACAACTGACTGTGTCAAATGCTTTAGACAGATCCAGAAGTAGGACTGCGGTTAGAAGTCATGAATTTATATTGTGGTTTATTATAGCTAAAAACTTTAGAAAGGCAGTGGTTGTACTGTGATTGGTTCTGAAACCGTGTGTGAGGGAGAGAGGAGGTTATAAGAAGTAATATATGTAGTTAGCTGAGAGTGAATACATCTTTCCAAGATTTTGGATAAGGATGACCAAATGGTGATTGGTCTGTAGTTTGTGAGCTCAGTTGATGAGCTGCCTTTACGAAGGGGTATTACATAGGATTTTTTCCATAAGGTGAGGACATATTTTTGTTGGATAGAGTGGTGCATTAGAATCAAGACAGGATATGCAAAGCTATCTGCTGTGAGTTTGAGGTATTCAGATGGAAGCTGTTTTCTTAAGGGTGCATGGATATTTTTTAATTGTATATGATGCCACTCTAGTGAGTGTTGAGGTCTGTTGTAGCTTCAGTGATTGGAGTGGGATGGGTGGATTTTTGTAGCAGTTTTGTTTTGTAGGATGGAGATTACTGCATTTATAAAAGTGTGAGTTAAGCTGTGAAGCAATGCTTTGTAGTTGTTGGTAGGAGATGGGCTGGGTTAGGTTGAATTTCCAGGACTGAGCAATGTATTTATTGGTTTCCAGACATTTTTTGGATTATTTGATGATCTGTTTGGGGTTGTTTTGCCCTGTTTTATGCATTGTTCGCTATGGTTCCTTAAATGCCAATATTGTTGTAGGGATGTTTGAAACGTGGTTTTAGCACTGAATTCCAGGCTTATCTGTAATTTGCATGAATTACTTTTTAGTTAACCAGTGGTCTGGTTTGTTTTTACTCTCTTGGTTCTAAACAGTGCTTGCTCTGCCAAAATATTTATAAATATTGTATTAAATATGTGCATTGCTCCATTAAGGGGAAGAGTTTTAAGTGGAGTCTAGTTGACCTGATGCAGGCTGTAAGTAAAAGTTTCTTTACTGACGTTATTGAAGTTTCTGACTGTGCTACAGTGTTGAATCTTGTGCGGATGTTTGGGGTGTCTGATTATGTAGTTTAGCTGGTGGTCGCTTAGCCTACTTGGTAGTGTGCCACTTGTGGTAGCATTGTTTGGGATAGATGTTAGAATCCAATCTAGAACTGATTTATTTTTATTTGGCCTTGTTAATTCCAGTTGGAGTTTTGATCAATTGAGATAAGCTGTATAACTGAATTGAATTTGTTGTGTTTTCGGGCTGTCTTTTTGGGTATATGGGTAGATTCAGCTATGAGTTTTTCTAATCATATCATCCAATTGATTAATGATAGTTATAGAACTATAGGTTGTATAACAAGATGTATAAAGTCTAGGAAATTAAAAATAATGAAGTCATTGTTTGTTAGTTATATTAGACCCAAACTTGAGTATGGAATAACAATATGGAAACCCTATAAGAAGACAAGCATGAGTAAACTGGAAAGAGTACAGGGGAAATATATCAAGGGCATCCATGGATGTGGAAATCTAAGTTATTATGAAAGACTAAAATATCTGAATTTGTACAGTGTCTCTTACAGATATCTAAGAGGAGATCTTATTCAGGTATATAGGGCATTTAGGGACAACTACCTGTGGGAATGTTTGGGGTATACAAGAAGTACTAAAGAATCATCAGACAACTTGTGTAGAAGATTCTATAGGAATGAGAAGTGTACTAATTGGTTTTCTGACTGAGCAGTTGATGCATGGAACAGACTACCATGTTACATTAAAGCAAGCACTAGTTTAGATATTTTTAAGAACAGCCTGGACACTTATTATGGGAATAAGTGCTTTGGTATATTGGCAAGCTAGAGGAGCATTTATGCCCATGCCTGAAATATTTGTATGCATGTATGTATATATATATATATATATATATATATATATATATACATGCATGTTAATGTCACCTCACAAGGTGATTTCCAGTCTTATGTTGGCCGAGATCCAAGAGGGGATATCCTCCAGGATGGGAATGTTGTTACCAAGTAGTATGTGTAGACTTATGATGGCTAGAGGTTTGTGAGTATTCAGTCTGGGGAGTGAGAAGAGAAGTTCAGTATTGTATTAAGTGGAGAGACCTAAAACATTTCTGTAGAAAATAGCAACTCTACTTGCTTTTTTTGTTGGTTCCGTCTGGTCTGAGCATATTATAACCTGGTGGGAGTTGTGACATCCCTCCTCTGGGCCAATAATCAAGGAGCCTCAGTTCTCACCACTGACAACAGTGGAGAACATTCACTTAGAACAAAAATGGATACACACAGTATTTTCAGATGCAGCTCTTTGCACCAATTTCAATTTCCCTTAAGAGCACACAGGGAGCACACTCCAATGCTGGAGCTGGGTTTTCCTCTCCAGGCGCCAAACAAGACTCCAATTTTCTCTCTGCAGAAACCAGTGCTCTGTGTTCCTGTTTCAAGTAGCTGATACACACACTCTTTGAGACTTGATTTTCACACACACACACACACACACACACACACACACACACACACACACACCTGGGAAAGGCTGGCACAGATTTACCCACTATACCACCTCTACCCAGACTTTAAGGTAGATTCACTGCCACCAGCCAGCTACTTTAAGGCTCTTATCAGGGTACCCAATTACTCTTAATAAAAATTAATACTTATACAAATGCTGGTATTAACCAAACTGCAAGGCTTTCAGGAGCATGAAGCCACAGTGTCACCAAATAAATGGAATTACTCTTAAAGGTTAAACTATTTTCTAAAAGACCAACCACAATGAAAGGTTTAGATATATTTAATAATAAATAATAAAATACAAAACATGAAACTACTGAATATCTACTTACAATAAACACCAGAGTTTTAGCTCACAGGAAATATAAAAACAACACAGATGGAAAGATTCAGACAAATACAGAAAAACAGTATTTAACTAGCTTTGATATACTGACTGAAGAATTATGTAAAAAGCAGAACAGGTACATGTTGCGAGGTAGATGACCCAGTCTGTGGTACAATTTGCAAAGAATCTAATATTATATACATTCCCAATGTTATTGCTGCTGAATTCTTTGGATTTGGTCACACTCCTGCAAATGGGTACAATGGTCACAGGGGACACACTCCACAAGTAAGTCAAGTTTTTTTGGGGTGAAATCCAATTTGGACCTACCACTGTGTTTATAATGACTAAGCTGAGAGCCTGTGTTCCTGCCCCTCCAAAATGAAAAGATATATCTGTCTTGTAGAAAGGTTGAAAGTTTAGCATCTGCACGTAGTATGTTCCAATGTCTCTGTACACTGTTCAATAAAAGATCAGTGTTTCTCCCATAAGTAGGTACTAGTCAGATCAATGATCAATTATCTGGTTTCCTCTTTTTATACTGCAAGAGGTCCTTCCTGTTGAGTGTAGATACCCAACTACTAGCACTGAGGATATTACCCATTTTGTAACCCCCATCCCTGAATCTAATGGTTAAATCATCCTTAAAGTATTCATAGGTTTCTGGATGTGAACATATACGTTTCATCCTTAGGAATTAGGATTTTGGAATATTCCTGCAGATATGTGGTGGGTGAAAGCTGGAGGCATGGAGAAGAGAATTATATTCTGAGTATTTTCGATAGACCTCTGTTTCCAGTGGTAGGTCTAAATTGGATTCCACCCAAAAATCCTTGACTGTTGACTTTTTTGCTGTTCTGGACTGTGTTTTCCCTGCTGTTGGGTCTATGGCATGCTGTGTGTTGGGGCCAGAGTCGTCTGGTGAAGTCATATTAGGATCTAGCCTTTTGCTCATTTAAATAGAATCCTTTTCTCTTTTCTCTTTTACCATTTTGGATCTGGGAAGCGATAATATATATATGTTTGGACTCTAGATTTTTTGTTGCTGATTGGAGTATTAGTGTTTATCCACTTCTTCACCTTGAGGGACTCAGTACTAACATTCAGAAGGCACGTATTGAAATCCAGGACTGCTGTGTGCAAAAATATCGGGTATAACATTAATCTCATAGATAGTTATTCATTTGGGTTCTTCAATTTTGTTTTTTGCATTATTAAACACTTTTTTTCATTACGTTTGGGATTTATGAAAGCAGTGTGTCGCTTTACAGTCATATCAGCAGGAAAAGGCCTAGTAAGGATGCAGCTGTTAACAACAGTGTTCGGGGGGCTATAATAACTGTGGCATTTTGAATTAATGAACCCAGGATTGTTTTTCAAGTCCTGAATTCGATTGCATATTTAATACAGGACTAAGGTTTGGTCAGATTGCTTTTCCATATATTGTGGCTTAAACAGACATGCGAACAGCCGGATTAATGGTATTTCTGAACTGCTGAGCTGATTTCTTGGTGTGTTTATTCAGTAACTAAAACTTGCATAGTTAGGATCCATGTTATGTTGGAATAGGTACATCTGATTGTGGTTGAGCTTGTTTGAGAAGTTGTGCTTGTCTATGTGCAACTGTGAAATTCTAACATATCGGTCAAGTGTAAATAACTTGTGCCTTTCTGGTTGAATAGCCAACATTACAACGATCGCTATTCTTGGATTCTACAACGACTAGCTGCTTTTGGACTTTAAAACTGTTTGTTATACCAATAATCTATTTACTTTATGTTTTTTATTGCTGTGTTTTGTAGGAATTATATTATATTTTGATACAGACTTATTTTTTGAAGAATATATTACCATGGGTAGATGAGATGCTTGACATGCTGTACAACTGATATTATTAATACAAATTTAAACATGAATACCTTTAATCATATAATTTTTGTATGTGTGTTAGGGTCACTGTTATACCAACAAAGTTTTGGGTGCTATTTGAAGTTGGAATTACTATTATTTGAATGTCAGCAGGAATAACATATCACTTTTATATGTATGTTTAATATTAGAATATTAGGGGGCATTGTTTCTTCTTATACATCTGGATAGGGAATTGTCACTATTCTACATGATTACTGGGCTATGCTATTGTAAGAATATTTGTGCTTGTGCTACAAAATAGGGACGAACACTGATGTGATATATTTTTGGCAGGTTTGGATTGTTTAATAGAGTTGTCCCTCCCCATTTTTCAACTTATAGGCTCTGCTGTTTATTCGTAACACATATTGTGGCAGCATTTGGTCAGTATCCAGGGGTCTGGTGATGCTGATAACCAGTTTTAATAAACTGACCCTTAGGCATTATGGGATCTAACATTTACCCTCTGAACATTTGAAGTGAAGCATCCGATTAATATTTGGGGGTTTGATGGACTGAATATGTTTTCTATATGTATAACAAATGGATCCAGGGTTGTTGATATGTATAACACTAAGGGAGTTATTGCTTGAATCCATGATTTGTTGGTCTCACTGTACCTTACACTAGTTATTGAGAGTTTGGTCATATATGTAAGCACTATATGTCAATCAATTTACAGCAAAGGCTATTATTGTTCATTTAAGCAGTTTGAATCATATGAAATGGACATAGCATTGCTATACTATTTTGCCTAATGGTTATAACAATCTAAAGGTAACTTATCTTGTTATGTATTGGACTGCTGTCTAAGGACCAAATAGCAAGGCCTATTAGTGTCCATTTCTCATGTTTTGGAATTTATCATGGAAGGTTTCTGTATTTCATGTAAACAAACATAGCATTGCTGTGATTTTTGATTATTTTTTGAATATCTTTTGGAATAAGTTTGAATAACTATAAACCTGTGACTTGGGGGCCTGGTATAGGTTTTACTTTATGCGCCTCCCAATCATTAGTGGCTGATACCATATATTGGGCCCTTGCTTATTTATTGTCATTGTTATTGCTAGATACCAATATATTTTTGGGCTCAGGTAATCTTACTCCCTGGTGGTCTATACCCTCATATTTATCTATGTGGTTATTGATCTATCATCGTACAGGATTATTTATACATGTAGTATATACATACAGACAATCTGTTTAGACAATCTATCCCCCATGAATTGACATGCATATTACAGGGATTATCAGCAGATCGGGATGATCTGGGGGGTGTTTGGTTTGGGCCAAAATAATAATCCCAATAACAGTTTGAATCCTTTGACATTGGAGGATACTTGTGAAGCCCACTTTCAAAAGTTAATGAAACATGTGAGGTCCCTACAGACCAATGTGTGGCACTCCAAATTGTTTAAAGCATATATGACTAAGGTAATAGCGACTAGGGGACTGAGGGTACGCATACAACCTCTGGTGAGCAAGATGGACACTGAATTGGCTGAACAGTGGGCAGTGGCTCAGCAACAAGCATCTATGGGGTTTGTGGGGGTTCTGTCCTCCTGTTATGATTGCACTATAGAGAAGGACACAGCTGAAGTAACCAGATTGTGTAAGGAAACCACGACATTTGAAGGCTTGCCATTGTATGACATATGCCTTAATAATCTTAGCAAAGACCTTCTTAATCTTGAACAGCAGCTTAAGGCAAAGAAAATGAGGAAATTTCAGAGGGATTTAGCCAATTATGATAGGGGCACCCAGTTTAACAATAATAACAAACAAGTTAGGTTGGAAAATGATGGCAGGAAGGTGGGTAAATGGAAGAGACCCAGGTCGATCCTTAAAAGAACAACCCCATTTAGCTATGATACATCTGGGGAAGACTCCTCATCAGCGACTGAGCCTAACACACAGCACACCCCAGACTCCCCATTATTGTCCAAAAAAAGTAACACACCAACCCCTTTAGGGCGAGAAAGAGGAGGGGGAGGGAGGAAACATTCCAAGAGTGGAAAACAAGGAGGGACTATTGAAATTGATAATTCAGAAGTAATTACCAACAACAATGTGTTGAATATTTCTACAGAACTTCTGTCAAACATCCAAGTACAAATATTGAATAAAGGTTTGAACTTCATACCCGGCTTCTTTGTCTCCGAAGATAATCTTGCATAGGATATTATATCCTTTTGTAGATTGTTTAATTTAAGATTATTTTTTCCAAAAATCTGATAACCCTGAACATGAGGGGGGTTTCAAATATCATAAATCCAATTTTACACCCCCTATGTATCCTAATGTACAACTTTTTCAAACTTCCATTCTAAAGGATTTACATTTTCATTCTAGGGAATTCCAATGTAAAGCTAATAATCTCTCAAAGATCGAAACTGAAGCTTTACAAGAATTGGTTAATAACAAGGAATTAGTTATTTTATCTGCTGATAAGGGTGGGGCTGTGGTTGTGATGAACTGGACACAATACAATGCAGAAGCAATTAGACAGCTTAGCGATGGGTGATATCATACCTGTATGCCGTTAGATCCTACCTTCAGGTTTAAGAAATGGATTGATCAGATGTTCTTTGTGTTTCACTGTTGCAGTCATTACACTTGCGTTATCTGCCTGCAGGCAGCCCTCAATCAGCCTGAATACCAGAGACTTAGTATTTCTGTTTCGGATGCTGTCGCTTCTTCCATGACGTCAGGTCATCAGGGGTATAAAAACAGGCAGCTGATGCCATTACATCAGTCTTTCTTGCCGAGGAAGAGCCCAAAGCAGAAGCAGTTTGCAAGTGCCGGTCGGCCACTACCTGAATTTTTCATTTTCGAGTTGAATAATCCTGAAGTCTTCTAAAGCTAAGTACCCCGTTGGGGATCCTTTTTTCTTGCTCTAACCGATATCAGAAAAAGTTAACAATTGTCTTGCCTGTGGAAAGCAAATACCTCACAGAGATTTTCATTTTTACTGCGTCACCTGTTTAGGCCCAGACCACAATGTCCCTCGCTATTGGTTTTGTGCCTTGTTTAACACCCGAACCATTCGTAGTAGGGCTATCTTTGTCGCTAAATTCTTTCGCTGTCGATCTCCATATTCTGAAATGGCTTTGGTAAGCCATCCGACTACCGATCTTCTGAAAAAACATAAGGATAAAGACAGAGACAGACCGCATAGATCCAAAACTGCTGACGATGCTTCCGTTAAGCTAGTAGCCAGTCCGCCAGTACTCAGTGAGGTGCCTTTGCAGCCCATGATGCCCGCTTCTATGGATTCGCAGGCCTCTGCTAAGACCCATTCAGAGTCCAGTATGCCGCGAGACGCTTCTTCGACTATGGAACCAGTGGATGTCTCTACCTTAGATGGGTCCGGAGCCACTGTGCAGGCACCGGCTTCTGAGGGAGGTTTTCATTCAACCGATGTTCGAATCAAACCGATGACTTCATTTTTAACCAAAACTACTGAGTTTCTTAGGCCCAGAGTAAGCACTACGCCTAGAAAACCAATGACCAAAGTGCATGCTCAGGCACCCATGCCACAAAAACAAATGCTTAGAATGGCTGAAGACATTATTACGCTGATTAGGGGAAGCCAGCCTTCCCCTGCTAAGAGACAACAAATCCAGTCCCCTTCAGTTTTTACAGACCAGGAGTCCGATGACTCTGACCTTTCTGATTATGAAGACATGCCCTTATCCACCTCTGAGGATTCAGATGCAGAGGAATCCATTCCCCCTGCCTCCCCTCCAGAGGATTTTTCTTTTGGTGAAACCTTGCATACTTTAAGAGAGCATTTCCACTGGGAATGCCAAGACTACCATCAGTCCAAAAAGAGACTCAGAGAATTTTTAGAGTTGCCTCAGCACAGGCCTTTAGCTATACCCCCTGTCCTGGATGTTGTGGATGATGTTTTCATGGAATCCAGTCTTTCTCCAGACACTTTACCTCCGGCCCCTTGGAAACCAGGCAGGTACTACAGAGTACCTGATTCTCACAAGTTTCTTTTCAAGAATCCTACTGCTGACCCAGAGATCATTTCCAAGGGACCTAAAGGTATTAATGCTACTACAGCCAAAAATCCTACCCCTTCAAACAGGGATTCCAGATCTTTGGACAGATGGGGTAAGAAGGTATATACCTCTGCAACTCTTGCTATCAGGGCACTGAATTACCAGTTTCACATGCTGAAATACCAGCAACATGTTATGGAACTTATTAAAAAAAAAGTAGTAATTTTTCCAGATTGTGCAGAAAATAAAGAATTGCAGGAGCTTATGCACTCTGCAAACCACATTAGTAAGCATACTTTACAGTGTGGCTTTGGTGCCCTAGAAGCATCTTGCAATGCAGCTGTCACTGGCTCTGTACTGAGAAGATATGCTTGGCTGAAGGAGCAGACCTTGCCATATCATGCCAAATCTAAATTACTAGACGCTCCTTTAAATAAGGACCATTTGTTTGGCACCAAAACGGAAGTTGTTCTTAAAAAGATGGAAGAAAAGGCTAAATCTATGCAAACTGTTAAAGAATTCCTACAAGTGCAACCACCAAGATTCAGTAGGCATTGCCCTTCAAAACACTGGTCCTTTCCAGCCCCTTCCAGGCCTTCCCAAACAAGACCCAGGAGAAACAGGCCACCCAGACTACAGTCTCAGGGTATGCAGAGATCTAAGCAATGGAGTGCCCCCACCCATAAAGGAGGGAGTGGTAAGCCACCTCCTTATGGAAAAAGCTCACAATGACTTCTCAACCCTAATTCCCAGCCCTGCCCAACTGCTTGTGCCCCTAGGAGGAAAACTTGCCCTTCATGCAAAAAACTGGATGTCCATCACTCAGGACCGATGGGTTCTCAACATTGTATCCCAGGGGTACAAATTTTATTTCCATTCACCGCCAACCCCAAGTGGGTTTCCAGACCTTCCTCCAAACCAGTGGGCAGAGGCTCAAAACCAAGTACTTTCCCTGCTCAATATCAGAGCTATTCACCTGTTCCAGTAGAACAGAGGGGTCAAGGATTCTACTCCAGACTATTCCTGGTACCCAGAAAAGAGGGCACTTGACACTCAATCCTGGATCTTTCATTTCTCAACACCTTCCTGGTGGTACCAAAATTCAAGATGCTTACCCTGCAACAGCTTCTCCCTGTGTTAGCCAAAAATGCCTGGTTAGTCACCCTAGACTTAAAAGAAGCCTATCTGCACATCCCCATAAGGGAGTCATGCAGAAAATATCTACGTTTCAGGGCAGGGTCTATGCATTATCAGTTCTCTGCACTTCCCTTTGGCTTATCTACTGCACCCAGGGCATTCACAAAATGCCTCGCTCCAGCCATTGCATACTGCAGGTAGAGAAATATCCAAATTTACCTGTACTTGGACGACTGCCTGATTCAGGCAGACAGTCAGTAGTTGCTGCTTCAGCACCTGACATTTGTAAAAAAACCTTCTCACTTCATTGGGGTACACCATCAACAAAAAGAAATCACAACTGGTACCCAGTCAAAAGATTGTATTCCTGGGAGCAAGCTTGGACACAATTTCCCAGATGGCATTCCTCACTTCAGAAAAACAGGTGTATCTGACAGACTATTTCAAACAAATGGCTACCAGAATCCAGCTGTCTGCAAAAAAAATACTGCAAGCCCTAGGGGTCATGGCCTCATGTATTATGCTAATTCCATATGCAAGACTGCATATGAGGAAACTTCAGTGGTACTTAAAAAGTCTTTGGTGCCAACATTCTCAGGACCTGGAAACTGTCATTCCTGTCATACCTTGTCTAAGGACAGAGTTCATTTGGTGGGCAGAAGCATGCAACCACAACAAGTGACTGTATTTTACTCTACCCCACACCACCTGGACCCTACAATCCACAGACGCATCAAACTATACATGGGGGGCTCACAGGGCGGGCAAATGTATTCAGGGCCACTGGAGCCCAAGGCAAATTCTCCTGCACATCGGCCAAAAAGAGATGCTAGCTGTACAGAAAGCCCTGACAGCTTACAGATACCTACTCTTACCAGGACAACTGCTGATAAAAACAGACAACACCACAGTTATGTGATACATCAACAAGCAGGGGGGAACCCATTCTTACCCACTCTGCAGGTTAGTTATGGCCCTGTGGAATAAGGCCTTGGACAATCAAGTTAATCTACAAGCTCAATTCCTGCCAGGCAAACAAAATTCACTGGCAGACAACTTAAGCAGAAATCTCCTAGACCCACACGAGTGGAAATTGGAGCCAAGCACCTTCAACCTTCTGATCCAGAAATGGGGGACCCCAGAGGTGGATCTCTTTGCATCCCCTGACAACCACCAGTTAAGCAAATTCTGCACCAGAAACCTTCACAGTACTGCCTGGAAGGTGGATGCCCTATCCTTTCAATAGGAAAACCTCTCAGTCTATGCCTTTCCCCATCTGCTCCTTCTCTCGAGAGTATTACTCAAGATAAAACAGGGCAGGCCAAGGACAATTCTTATTGCCCCGGACTGGCTATGCCAGCACTGGTACCCACTCCTGTGCAACCTGTCAACGGTGCCACCCTGGCACCTACACCAGACTCCAAACCTGCTTTCTCAGCAGGAGGGACTGATTTTGCATCCACAATTGCAAACCCTAAATCTTACAGCCTGGCTTATTCCCTAAATACTCCACCAGCAACCCTAAGCAAACAGCGGCTGAACATCATCCTTGAAGCCAGAAGACACAATACTAGGAAATCCTATGCTGAAAAATGGAAAAGGTATTGTTCTTGGACTCTATATAAAGGAAAGGACACAGCACTGCCATCCTGGATTACCTAGCAGAACTACTCCATAGAGGCCTATCCTTCTCCTCCATCAAGATCCATGCCTCTGCCATTTCGGCTCATTACAATACTGAGCCACCTCTATTCTCTCACCCTCTCATCAAACAGTTCCTGAAAGGGGCAAACAACTTAAGGCCACCAAGGAGAGCACCCACCCCTGGTTGGGACCTTAACTTTGTCTGGAAAAGCTCACACTTCCCCCTTTTGAACTGGCTGCTTCAGCAGAGTTAAAATTCCTGTCTTGGAAAACAGCCTTGCTTCTAACCATCACTTCAGCTAGAAGAGTGTCTGAGTTACAAGCACTGATGGCTGTGGAACCCCTCATTTTCCATGCTGACAGGGTTTCCCTCAGGACTAGCCCTTTCTTTATGCCTAAAGTGGTGTCCAGTGTGGCTCTCAACCAATCCATCCATTTGCCAACCTTCTTCCCTAATCCTCAAAATAAAGGAGAAAGGATCCTGCACTCTTTGGATGTGCACAGACAACTCAGGTTCTACTTTGATAGGACTAAGCCTTTCAGAAAATTAGACCAGCTGCTAGTCAGCTTTGCAACATGAGCAAAGGGCAAGGCCATTTCAAAACAAACTATTTCCAAATGGATAGCAGACTGCATCCATTTCTGCTACAGGCACCATGGAAAACCAACCCCTCAGGGTGTTAGAACACATTCCAATAGGGCCACATCTACCTCTACAGCATTTCTCAGGGGAGTCCCTACCAGGGACATACTGGAAGCTGCTACCTGGAGTTCTATACACACCTTCACCAGGCATTACCACCTGCCTATATTTTCCAGATCCAGGACAGGATTTGCTACAGCAGTCTTGCAAGGCCTACTAGCCAGCCCTAACTCTTCTTGACTGCCTCCACCCTTCCTCAGCTTTGGGAATCAACCCAAGTGTGATGATTGCAACAGTGAAACACGAAGAACATAGTACAGTTGTGTACACTTACCATAAATGTAGATGTTTGAGTGTATTCACTGTTGCAGTCTTGGTTTCCCTCCCTCCAGCCCCCTGGTTTTCTCTATATCTTTATCTCTCCTCTCTATAGCTATTCCTGCTGGTATTGGTATTTACTTTTTACTGGTGATGTTTTTCCCTACCATATACTAGCTCCCTATTTGGGGGCTCCTGAAATTTGGGGCAAGAAAAACTGATGTAATGGCGTCAGCTGCCTGTTTTTATACCCCTGACGACCTGATGTCATGGAAGAAGTGACAGCATCTGACACAGAAATACTATGTCTCTGGTATTCAGGCCGACTGAGGGCTATCTGCAGGCAGATAACCCAAGTATGATGACTGCAACAGTGAATACACTCGAACATCTACATTTATGGTAAGTGTGCACAACTGTACTTTCTTGTGGTCAGCCAAAGAGGAGGGTATTATTTCAAACACTACTTTGCATCATTTGACTGTTTCAGATCCTGTGAGTCAGTATATTTACTTCCTTCCAAAAATACATAAGGATCTGAACAATCCACCTGGCAGGCCCATTGTTTCAGGCAGGGGTTCAATAACAGAACCCCTTTCACAATTCCTCACACAATAGCTACAACCCTTACTCAAATGGGTACGTTCAAGAATTCAAGACACCACGGAATTTCTCCAAATTGTTTCAGATATGCAACTAGAACCAGAATGGCTACTATTTACTCTGGATGCCTTGACACTGTATACTAATATTGCATACAGGAAGGGATTGGAGGCATTCGAATTCTGGCTCAATAAATCAGAACTTTATCCTCCAGGCCTTAACACTTTCCTAATTTGCCTTGCGGAACATGTGCTGACCAAGAATGCTTTCTTTTATCAGGACAAATGCTATTGGCAAGTCCAGGGTACAGCAATGGGGGCATCTTTTGCCCCCATTTATGCTGACCTATTTATGGCATACATAGAGGAGTTCTTGATATATGACAATACACATAACCTCTACCTAGATGAGACTGACATTGGGAGAAGGTTCCTTGATGATTGCTGGATGGTATGGAGATCTGATGAGGAATATCTAATGGAGTTTGTGGGATACCTGAATGACAACAAATGGGGTATCCAATTTACAGTTGATCATAGCTCTCAACAAATCACCTATTTAGATGTCCTAATCACTAGGAATGCTGACCATACTTTGGAAACAGAGCTCTATCGAAAATACCCAGAATATAATTCTCTTCTCCATGCCTCCAGCTTTCACCCACCACATATCTGCAGGAATATTCCAAAATCCCAATTCCTAAGGATGAAACGTATATGTTCACATCCAGAAACCTATGAATACTTTAAGGATGATTTAACCATTAGATTCAGGGATGGGGGTGACAAAATGGGTAATATCCTCAGTGCTAGTACTTGAGTATCTACACTCAACAGGAAGGACCTCTTGCAGTATAAAAAGAGGAAACCAGATAATTGATCATTGATCCGACTAGTAACTACTTATGGGAGAAACACTGATCTTTTATTGAAAAGTGTACAGAGGCATTGGAACATACTACTTGTGGATGCTAAACTTTCAACCTTTCTACAAGACAGATGTTTCTTTTCATTTCAGAGGGGCAGGAACATAGGCTGTCAGCTTAGTTATTCTAAACACAGTGGTATGTCCAAATTGGATTCCACCTAAAAAACCTTGACTGGTGACTTACTTGTGTGGTGTGTTCCCTGTGGCCATTGTACCCATTGCAGGAGTGTGACCAATTCCAAATAATTCAGCGGCAATAATACTGGGAATGTATATAATATTATAATCTTTGCAAATTGTGGCACAGACTGGGTCAACTACCTCACAACATGTACCTGTTCTGCTTTTTACGTAGGCCAAACATCTAGACCTTTAAGGTTACGCATATTAGAACACGTTAGTGACATAAGAACTAGAAAGACCAGCAATGCCCTGTACAAACATACTGTGATACACAAGAATGCTTCCTTCAGATTCATTGTGATTGATAAAATTATGGGTAACAGGATGAATAAAGCCAGATGGCACACTATATTGAATTCTAAGGAAAAGAAATGGATCATCAAATTGGGTGGGTTATTTCCACTGGGACTTACTGAGCACTTGTGAATGACCAATGATTTTTCAGATTATTAACATATCTACTATAAAATGGAGTTTTTGAAGTCATGATGTTATGTAGTCCTATCCTGCCGTAATTCTTGCTGGATGGGTTTGGAGCCAATATTCGGCTCTGACTCGGCCGATACTAAAGCTCAAGAGCTTTTACTAGCTCGAGGCTAGCCCCTATCCCATGGTGCCTCACGGCAAATCCCAAGATCTCGTTTGCCGCAAAAGCTTTGAGGTTGTGTCTTACTGGCTCGTTGGCTAAGTAAAACTATTTTTTGCTATATTTAGTCTTTGCCTACTTTTTTTCTATCATACATATATATATATAGATAGTTTCTTGTCTCTTGTGTGACTGTTTTTGAAAGTTCTTCAATCCCTATTCCCCCCCCTTAGGACTGTACGGCCCGTTTAAGTTAGAGGGCCGTAGTGCCCGTTTAAGTTAGAGGGCCTTTCCTCCCTGTGTGTGTGACTGTTAAAAAAAAAAAAAAAAAGTTATCTTCTTCTCTTCTCATTATTATTGTAGTTAATACCTTTAGTATTGTTATCTAATTTGTCTTTTGATTCTAGAAATGTCAAAAGATAAAGATAAGGAGCATAAGGATCATCGCCCTTCAGGGTTCAAAAAGTGTGATACGTGTGCGCAGAAAATGTCTCTTACAGACAGCCACACCAGTTGCGTGTATTGCCTTGGTGAAGCCCATTTGCAGGAACCCTGCACCTTTTGTCACGCATTTAGTATTAGAGTTTTAAATGAGAGAAAGAGGAAACTCATTGACAGGGGTCTCATGACCAGTTCCTTCCAGAAACAGCTGGAACTTGTTCAGGCAGCTCCAAAATCCTCTAACAGAAAATCATCGCCTCTGGCTTCGAAGCCGACAAAAAAGACTAAAGCGTAGGAGCCAAGAAGTTCTGGTTCCGACTCAGCTTCATCTATTTCAGTGCCATTGATTTCATCGGTTCTGAGACTATCTTCGGTACCGAAAATTTTGACTGACATCGAGGATGTATCTCCCACATTGAGATCTCCTGTTTTGGAGAGAAGGAGGTCTCCTTCTGTCTCCACCAGATCCTCCAGGACCCTATCAGATGGGGACATCGAGAGGGTGGTGAAGAGGTTGCTTTCAGATCCAGCTCTGGCAAGAAAATTGGCCCCTCCAGACCCAAAGGTCTCGGAGCCGATCCCCTTACCGACAACTGTTCCTCCTCCAACTGCTTTGCTCTCAGAGCCTATTACTTCAGGTTCCTCTGTCTTGGACCCTTCGGCTCTGGGATTCAACCTGTTTCCTCGGAGCCAATTACTCTATCCTTGATGGCTCAGCCTGGAGCCGAGGGCTCTGGGAGCCGACGCTCTCGTGTCGACTCTGAGGGGGACAGTCACCCTGGGTTCCCATCAGAACCGACCCTCCCTCTCTGAGCCTCAGCTTGACTCAGCTCGGCTTCCACTTCTGCTTTGGAGCCATTCCCTCTTGCTAGGAGTCGACCATCTGCCCCATCAGAGTGGAGGTCTTCTTTGGAGTGGGGGAGGAAGGCTTTTAAAGCTATAGAGAAGACTCTATCCTCTGCCAAAGCCATTCCATTGGAACCTGTGTCTCACCAGCAGCATGCAGCAACCTCTTCCCCCCTGTCACCCCCACAGCATAGGGAACCAGAGGCGCAAGTAGCCCCCATTGTTGGTGCCCCCTCTTCTGAGACCTCCCCAGATTTATCCACTGGAGAGCTCCCTCAGAAGAGGCTGTGTAAGAAAAAACATGTCGACTCACCTGAGTCTGTCATGACAGACACTGAGTTAGAGGAATTAGAAGGGCCCCCTAGATCCCCCTCTGAGGATGTCTCTTTTTCTGACATCCTAGAAATCCTTAAACAGAGGGGTGATTGGAAGACCTGTAACCCTACTGAGGATGAATCAGTGTATCCTGAGGCCTTTGGTTCCCACCCTTCCACCACCTGGGTGATGCCACCTTATGAACAACTTTTGGGGGGGGTCATATCGCAGAAAGCATGGACCTCTCCAGATTCAGTGGAAGCCGTCCCAAGGAGGCCAAATAAGTTTATGACAGCACCTGAGGACAAGTCTTTCCTTAGTAAGGGAGTTCCATTTGATGCTATAATGGTAGCAGCGGCCACCAAGAAGGAATTATCTGAGATATCTTCTAATATCCATCTTCCTAACAAGGAGTCCAGGATGATGGAAAGGTATGGGAAGCGTACTTTTTCTTCAGCAGCATTTACACTAAGATTGCTGAATTACCTGACTTATTTTACTTGTCTTCCGAGGGATCTCCTGAAAGAGTTAGGAGACACCCTCCAGGGTTCAGTAGCTCCGGGTTCCATGCATAAGGTTTCTACGCAGCTCTCCACCCTTACTTCCATAGCTAACTCCTCCATGAGGCTGATATCATATGTGGCAGATGGAGCGAGTAGGGCAGCCGCAGCAGGAATATCTCTCAGGAGACATTCGTGGATGCGTCTTTGTAATTTTACGGAATCCTTAAAGTCTTCCTTCACTAATGTTCCCGTTGATGGTTCATCTCTTTTTGGACCCCAAGTGAAAGAGACTTTGATTAGGTGTGAGCAGGAAGGGAAAACCTTATCTGCCATTGGAGTCCATTTCTCTCTCCCGTCCAGACCCTATCCCAAGGGTAATACAGGAGGGAAAATGTGGTTCCACAAATACCAAAAAAAGGTTTCCCTCAGGCACAAGTTTAACACTCCCCCAGAGGCAGAGGGGGAAGATATAATGGAAGACGCCACCCTCACGGCAGAGGAGGTCCACAACATCAGGGAGAAAGAGAAACTTTCTCTGATCGTCCCTTCCATCGACCCTGAAGGGTTGCCGACTGTCCATCTCTGGAGGCAGTCAGGGGTCGTATATCGCTCTACCCAAGCACCTGGCTAACTATCACTCAAGATCATTGGGTACACACAGTAATATCCCGAGGTGACCTTATTCCCTTTATTTCCGAACCCCCAACAAACCAATCTCTACCAGATGTACCACCCATCCAACTAGACCGTGCAACATCAGAGGTCATCTCGTTGCTGCAAAAAGGAGTCATCCAAGAAGTCCCCACAGAGCAAGTAGGATCCGGAACTTACTTTTGATTCTTTTTAGTTCCAAAAAAGACAGGGGACTGGAGATCAATTCTAGATCTCACCAGGCTCAACAAGCATGTAAGGAAATTGAAGTTCCGAATGGTCACTCTGCAGTCGATATTTCCCTTTATCGGGAAAGGCAACTGGATGTGCTCAATCGATCTCCAGGATGCGTACTACCACATTAAAATGGACAGGCGCTCCAGGAGACATTTACGCTTCTGGCTGGGAGCCAGTCATTTTTAGTTCAGAACACTGTCCTTTGGCCTCACTACAGCCCCCAGAGTGTTTACCAAATGCATGGCAGTGGTAACGGCTCACCTGAGACGTCAAGGATTCCAGGTGTTTCTGTACCTAGACGACTGGCTCCTCAATGCTACCACCAAGCATCAACTCATAAGGACCAGGGACGAGACTTTATCCTTGTGCACCAGTCTAGGCATCACTGTCAACCTACAAAAGTCAATCTTATCTCCCTCGCAGCACATTGTATATTTAGGCTCAGAAATAGCCACAACAACCATGTCAGTAAGGCTCACACAGGAAAGAGTGGAGTCTCTACGCAGTCAGGTCAGATCCTTGCTAAACAAACAAAGAGTTCAGGCCAGAGTAGTCCTTCAAGTCCTAGGGACTATGGCGTCCGCCATCCTATTAGTTCCTCTTGCTCACCTACACATGAGGATTCTCCAGTGGCTACTATTTGCACAATGGTCGATGCAAGACCTTCCATTGTCTCACCAGATAATGATAACAAATGCATGCAGAAAGGATCTGACATGGTGGTTACACACAAAACAACTTATCCCAGGTCGTCCACTTGTTCCTCCCCAAGAGAAAGCAGTTTTGACCACGGATGCTTCCCAGATAGGGTGGGGGGGCATTATCTGGGAATGACAGTCCAAGGTACTTGGCAGAACCATGAGAACCACTTGCCCATCAATGTTCTGGAGATGAAAGCGGTGCTGTATGCGTTGCAAGCATTTCACAGCTACCTTCCCACCGGGATGATTGCGATTCAGTCAGACAACATATCTGTCCTGTGGTACATAAACAAGCAAGGGGGAACCAAGTCTTACCCACTTTGCCGAAAGGCCTTAAGAGTTTGGAAATGGGCAATGGATACTCAGAGCTTCCTGATTGCAACACATATCCTGGGGAAATCCAACGTAATAGCGGACAAACTCAGCCAAGCAATTCTGATGCCTCATGAGTGGTCCCTGAATCCAATGGTTGCGAAAGAGATCTTTCACAGATGGGGCCAGGCTTGTTGCGATCTATTTGCCACTCACCTGAACACCAAATGCAGCAGCTACTTTGCCCTCATTCCCCATCCTGGGATGTCACCCAGGGATGCTCTAGTTCACGACTGGCCCCCGGGACTTCTTTATGCCTTTCCTTCTTTTCCACTCATATCCAAAGTAATACAGAAAGCAAGACAGTTGAGTTCCTTGATCCTCATTGCTCCTTACTGACCTTGACAAGTTTGGTTTCCCTTCCTGTGGCCCTACTTCTTGGAGGAACCATGGATTCTGGACCCATCTACAGATCTCCTGATTCATCAATCGGGACAGTTCTACCCCTCCATCCACACCCTCAAATTGACAGCATGGCTGCTCCAGTTCCACAAATAGCCAGGTGTATTCCTCTATCCCCTGCTGTCAAACACATTCTAATTTCATCCCATAAACCTTCCACTCAAACTATATTCCAGTAAATGGAAAAGGTTTTCCCTTTGGGCTACGAATAAGGGCTTAGATCACTATACGGCTCCTATAGAATCTATTTTATCCTTCCTAGCATCAGTTTTTCATGAAGGGGTGGCAGCAGCTACAGTTATAGTTCATTTAGCTGCTATTTCCAATTTCCACCTTAGTTTCATGGGAAATCCTATCACGCAGCACTCCTTGTGTAAAACTTTCTTAAAAGGAGTTCTTCTTCTCAGGCCCCCAATAAAAACCATTAGAACCCTGAGACTTAAACTCATCTTTGATGTCTGCACCCTTTGAGCCATACTCGTCGTCAGACCTAAAATTGTTATCATGGAAAACCTTGTTCTTAGTAGCCATAACATCTGCTAGGAGAGTTTCAGAACTGCAAGCTCTAACTATTCAACCTCCTTACATTATCTTTCACAAGGATAGAGTCTCTCTCAGGACAAACCCTTCCTTTCTTCCCAAAGTATGCTCAGAGCACAATCTGAATGCTACCATTGAGCTACCTGTGTTTTTTCTAAACCACTGTAATAAATCAGAGTATAGACTACACCAACTAGATGTTCACATACAATACTCAGGTTTAATCTACACAGGACTAAAGAATTCAGAAACTCCGATCAACTTTTCTGACAAAAAGAAAGGCTTGCCTGTTTCTAAGACTACTCTTTCAAAATGGCTTTCGGATTGCATATCCTTTGCTTATCAACAAGCTGGTAGACAATTACCTGTCAAAGTTAAAAGGTCATTCTACTAGGGCTGTACCTACTTCATGTGCCTTTAGATCTAGGCTCCCAATTGATACTGTTTGTGCAGCAGCTACTTCGGCAATACCACATACGTTTGTCACTCATTACAAATTGTATTTGGCCTCCCGGGGTAGGTCTTCCTTTGGGTCCACTGTGCTGAAGAGTCTCTTTGCTTGAGCCACCCAGGTTATAGTGCTAGGGACACTGTCCCATCCAGCAAGAATTATGGTGAGATAGGACTACATAACATAAAGAAGTTATGTACTTACCATAACGTTCCATGTTTGTAGTCCATCTCGCCTATATTCTTGCATCCCTCCCTCCAACCCCCTTCCTGTTTCTGGGGGATCTGGTGGACTATTCTGGTGCTGCCTGACATTGTTCTTTTTGTTGTCCACCTGGAATGGATTATATTTCTAAGTCCTTTGCTGTATCTGTACAGCTCTTATATTGCTCTTACCTGATAGGTATTTATTGCTTTCTTGCAAACTAGATCTGGGGATTTGCCATGAGGCACTATGGAATAGGGGCTAGCCTCGAGCCAGTAAAAGCTCTCAAGCATTAGTATCGGCTGAGTCGGAGCTGAATATCGGCTCCGAACCCATCCAGCAAGAATATAGGCGAGATGGACTACAAACATGGAATGTTATGGTAAGTACATACCTTCTTTTTTTTTGTACAACTCTGATGAAGGCTATGTTAACTTTATAGCTGAAAACGGTCTGTTTTTGTCTCTATTTTTCATGTTTGACATGAAGTCTTAGGTAATAAAGAGTTTGCCATAGTCTGCTGCCTCATTACTTCAATACTGGATAGCTGGCACTACCTCATATCATTGCAGGAGTATTTCTGTATCTTTGTTCATTGGCTTTAAACAGGTTTTTGTGGCTGTGAAGAGATCAGGAGGGTAGTGATGTATACAGGCATGAACCTCTGTGATTTTGTTATAGAGATTTTGTAGGTTACTGTCTAGCATTTTTATTTATTTTATTTATTTATTTGTTTGTTTGACTTTTTTTATACCGGGAAAGTCCGACTGGGACAAAAAGTGCCCATTTTCAGAGGAGGCCTGGGGAGAAAAGCTCTACAATCAGAATTTTGAAAAATCGAGTACAGATAAGTATCATGTTATACTATAAAACATCAAGTACAGATGTTTTAAATTACAAATTATCATGTTACACAACAAAACATAAGCGTGAAAATATGTTGTAACGAGAAGATTGTCATCCGAGGAGTAACAAGGTTTTAGTTTATATAAAAGATTTTTTTTTTATGAGAGTTATAGAAATTGGTTGAAAGATAAAGTGGGTGGAGTTGTCTGTATGTGTTTTAGAGAGGTTGCAGTTAGAGGAGTTTTGTGAAGGGAATTACTTGGGTTCTGAGGTAGGGGAAGTTAAAGTGGGAAGGGTATCTGTTAGGTGAGTATGTAAGCTGGCTACGCATTCTATGAAGTATGTATTGAAATATGTAGCTGTTTGAAGAGGGAGAATGTCTGGATATGGGCTGGGATCTTTTTCTGTACCTGGGTTGATGAGAGAGAATATGGACGACCAGCATTTTTTAGGGTTGTTTTTTGGTTATCTTGTAGGTGAGTATAAGAATACTTTTCATCTCTATTACTTTATTTCTTGACTTGGTTTTGTAACTGTCTGAATAGTTGCCAGTTTTTGTCATTTTTATTCTTCTGCCATTTAATCCATGCTTTATCTCGGTCTTTCTTAAGGAGTTAGCATTAAGTCCTAGGTGGTTGGAAAGGTCGCCTGGTGCTGTTTTGGGATGTGTGGGGACTGGTTTGATGGGGTCTGGAGTTAGATTAGTGAGTCTGGGAATATAATGTATATCCCTTCCCAGTATTGTTGTCCAGTTAGCAATATTTGCTCCAAAGCACAGGAACTGTAAAGCCCATCAAGTACTAGCCCCATCAACAAATTATTTTGTCAAAAACCCATACCTTTCCGTGAGGTTGTGCAGCTTTGCAGGATGTTATATTAAGTAATTAGGACCTCTGGATGGAGATGTAGGGGGTTTGCCATCCAGTTCACCCAGGGCCATTGCTCAGTTTTTATGGTCAGTTTAGGATGAAATAGACTGTCTGTAGCCTGCAATTCAGAATAATGCACCATGGCCAGTGGTATGCATGCGCATCATGCAAGGCATTACTGGCCTTCAAGTAAAAGACTGTGCATGTCAACCATCTGGATGCAGTTAGGGATATAACCAAATAAACTCTCACTTCCCATGGCTTCCTGGATAATGACCCTTCTGATCAACTTACACCCCTGTCATTGCTAACTGAAGCAGCTACTGCAGTGGGGGAATTAATGGGTTTGAGTTCAGTAGAAAAGGGATGGTGAATGGGAGACAGAGGTGGACTTTTTTCTTTTTTTGTGGATCTTCTTCTGGTCCCAGTTGTACACATCATTTGGTGCAGTACAAATTTTCAGAGACTACAAGAACTGCACCTAATACTGGCAACCAGAATGTGGAGCATCTGGACAGTGATCATCATATTGTGGTCAACTCCATGGCTGACATGCATGAAGGTAGACACTGTACCCCTTTCATACAGGCATTCTACTAAATGCCACTACCTGCCATGGTGTGGTCAAGGAGCATCCCCACTCCTGACACCAAGTGGCGACACCTAATACCACCCATGTGCTTACCCCATTTCTATTCTGACACCTTGACTCCCCATGTGGCACCCTAAAGAGAGCCAAGCAGACATATCCTTGTCATTCTTAACTTCTTCCATGTCAGCTGCTACAGTTGCTTTAAACAGTAATTAGATTTAGATCACTTGAGCTGTGATCAGGGCTTTATCTCTCTGTACCAAGGGATTGGAACAGGCATGGGGGAAAGGTGCAAAAAAGTCTTTCCTTATTCCGTTTATGTAAGCACAAGAAGCATCTAGAGAAGGTTTACTTGTTTACTGCCACCTTCCTTGTACTTAAGAGTTATCAGAGGTCCACTTAATAATGGAGTAGACATGGATGTTGATAGAAGTTTAACAGACATGGCTGTGGTAAACAGGAATACAATCTTTTGGTGGGTAGAAGTGAGGCTGTCAATTTGAGTGTTTTCATTACAGAAGTTCTGGTAAATAGGACACCTGTTTCTAAGGTTAGATATCTATGCAAAAACATTTGCTGGTACTGAGAACCACAGTAAAACAGGATGGATGAAGACAGATATATTTTACTCTTAAAGGTCAAACTACTCTTACCCTGTCTCATCAACAGCCAGCTTCTTACCCACACACAGCATGGATTCAGACCCGGTCATAGCACCTCAACTCCTCTCATCTCCTTCCTTGAAACAATTAACAAAGCCCGTGATTCTGGCCATTTCGTGTCCTCCCTTCTCTTCGACCTCTCCAAGGCATTTGACACTATTTCCCACAACCTGCTTCTTAATAAACTCTCCAAACTAAACCTATCCCCTTCCTGTACCAAGTGGTTCTCCAGCTACCTCATAACCAGACAACAAGCAGTCAAATAGAATAAAGCCACTTCACCCTTCCTTAATACTCCCACAGGTGTCCCCCAAGGTTCCATTTTAGGCCCCCTACTACTCAACATATTCATTAATGACCTCTACCAAGCCATTCCAAACTCCAGCCTCATCCAATATGCCAGTGATTCTACCATTATCTGCTCCCCCCTTCTATCCCCACTCTAAATAAGCTTACCCAAACCGCCAACCATCTGGCTCTTAATGCAACCAAAACTAAACTTATGTTATTCACCACCTGCAAAACCTCCTCCCTAGATAAACACTCATTTATAATCACCCAGCAAAAATAATACTCCCCTAGAAATAGTCTCTGACACTAAACTACTAGGAGTACTCATAGATGAGCAACTAAAATTCGACAAACATTTACAAGTAAATATAAAAAAAACACAAAAAACTTGGTATGCTATACTGCCATAATCGTTATATCTCTCCTTCCACTAGGCTCATACTAGTCAATACTTATCTCATCCCATCCCATCCCTCCTATATGGTGCATCTATCCTCACCAACCTGCATTCCTCCCTCAAAACAAAACTCTCCTCTTGCTATAACAAGATATCAAAATTTGCAGCAGGTCACAGAGCCATTTCTCAGCACTGTAATTCTCTTCAACTAAATTGGCTTGAGCTACCTAACCTCCTCACTTATACCCAACTCATCCAAGCACACAAACTCATTTACAATCCACAAAAAATGCAATGCAAACAAATTTCCAGGGATCATAAACCAGGCAAGTGAACAGTTAAAGTCTTTTCCCAGTAATACAAAGACAAGCTGAATCAAAAATTATTCCTCGGTTAAAAGAAAACAGCTTTATTACAATAGGTAAGCGCTTTCATGGAAATACCTCCCACTTCATCAGACCATAAAAACAAAATGCAAATACTTCCTTTTATATAAAACAGCTGCTTAACAATCATCAATTAAGAACCAATCAATCACACTTCTTAAAGATGCATTGTACACTCTCCCATTCACGATAAATTACAGGAAGCCAGTGCAAACTCACAATGTAATATTACTCTAAAATCATTGTTGCTGTCAGAATTTTGTGTGTGCACATATAATAACTAATTTATAACAACTAAAACAGTTTATTAAACACTTAAATGAATAAATAAAATATATATAAAATATATGAAACTTTCATATATGCAATATGGTAATAATTAATATTCTCGTAAATAAATGTAAGATGTCAGTATAAACTAATAATGTACCTCTAAAGGTCTCACATACTCATTAGAAGTGGGATTCTACTCTTGTAACTTTGAAAATTATATGCACTTTCAATGACTAACCTGTAGCAACTGAAAACATTTGTTTACAAAAACATACATACAACCCCCCTCTTTGTCCCTCCCTAGCCACTACCTTTGAAATGTATGAACCAGAATGACTTCTAAGATCTAATTCCCAAAAACTAAATAAATTGCACAAACCCACACGTCCAGCTGGGAATCACCTAATGTCCTTCTCTCTTGCACGCCTCTGGAATTCTCTACCATCTGCTGTCCGCATCACCAGCAGTCTCTCCTCATTTAAAACCTTGCTGCACTCATACCTAACTTCACAATGGAAGTGCTCCTATTCCCATCCTACCTAATCCTTCTAATACCACTTCCTACTCTCCTAGAACTAAATACACCATCACTGCCTCCTATAATTCCACAGCTCTTTTGAACTATTTGACCAACTACTTAACAGTTACCCTATGCTACTTTTGTGTAAAAAAAAAAAAGTTTTTTTATTGCTGTTTTACAAACTGTACTGATGTATTCTATCATTGTTAACCTTTCCTTATATTTACTTTGTATTCATATGAGATAATCTGTAATGTAAATGTGCAATGTGTACTATGTATTTTTCTGGAGCTTTTCTCCCCAGGACTTCATTGAAAATGGGCTCCTTGTGGCCCAATTGGACTATCTTGGCAAACAAACTGCCAATAAAAAATAAATAAATAAATTTTCTAAAAGACCAACCACAATGAAATTATGCGATGCAAGAATATAAATTAAAGCAACCAACTAATGAGACTCAATAACAGAAAGTTCTAAAAGAGATAGTATCTTTTTTAAAACTTACCATGAATGGAAAGAACAGCCAGACCTTCTTTTCTGTCCTGGAATTGCTAACCACATGCATGTCTACATGCTAAGTGATTACAAAACTCATGAAAAATGGAAATGAAAAATGGTTTTAATTGTGTAATAGGACAAACACCTTGCATGGGTAGGAGTAACGGTTTCAGTTTATCTGTCCTAACCTGAGCATTTGATCCCTTGGGCTTTTGCCCTTGAGATCAAACCTGACTAGTCAGACATAATCCCCTCTCCTGTGGGGTATTATTCATACTACAACTGTAATCAGAGCTGATCCCATAGGTGACTTAGAGTGAATTCTGGATAATGGAGTAAATCCTAGTGAGATTATCATCTGGAAAATGCAGGTGTGGCTGGTGGTTTTACAGCTGTATTGCAAAATATTGAAGTTCATAGAAGGTATTTAAATGAATTAACAAAGTAATATTAATAAGGCAGCAGGCTCCTAAGAGTTAATAGTCTGACTCAACTCTTTAAATAACTGTCTTTGAACTAATAATGGGCTTTATATTGTAATCCTGGGTTTGACTGCTGAAGTCTTCATTTGCATACTGTCACTTGACCATACAGAGCTCTTAAGATTCATCTAAAAAGAAGTTATTGTACTTAGTGAGTTGGCCCAGTAAACAAATAAACATAATAAAAATGTCATTTGCAATAGAGCGTAACCACAGCTAGGCACCAGAACCTTGAGACAGTCTGTAGAGAGTTCAGTGCTTGTACAGTATATGGCAACAAGAAAGAAATTTATGACAGTATCAGAAATACTGAATAAAGATAACTCTGCAAAAATAAACACTGAAGTAATAGAAATGTTTTGTATTCCATGCAGGTATAACGGAAATGTTCCAGGACCTTGTGTGTATATATATATATATATATATATATATATATATATATATATATATATATACACACACACACACACACACACACACACACACACACACACACACTCGTGTTCTTGTGAGTGTAGTCTCATCTGTTAATCCTGTCTTAAAACACATCTTCATGTGTTAGCAGCAAGTAAGGAAGCAGTTGTTTAAAACAGCCATTTCATAATGTTAAATGCATTACTGTATATCATCTGCAGTTTATAATGTACACCAGATTTATAAAATATGCATGCCTTTTAAGTAAGTTTTTACTGCTGTAATGTTAATATCTGTAAACGTATACAGAGAATGTTGCCTGTTACTAGTTACTTTTATGCCTTAACTGAAATGAAGTAAAAAAAAAAGTACACTTTGGAGTGAATCGAGAGAAACATATTTGTTTTGCTTACCATTATTGTTCTTGTGAAGCAACCTCTATCCAAAGATCGGTGTTTTGTTTATTTAATTTTGTACATATAGTAACTGCATGTATGAGTTAGTATTGCAAAGTCTGTTTTGAGATCTCTGGTATGGGAGGGAAAACGCCAGCATCAACAAAAATAAGCTGCTTCATCAAATACTCTGAACTACTAAAACAGAAAGATGAATGGGCCCAAAACACAACTCTAAGATACACAGTGGTTGATTAGTGTTTTAGGAGTGTCAGTCTTGACATGTTTTATTTCAGGTCTTCTACAAATGCACACGTGCTAGCAGCTTGCAGTGCGTTTGCTCAGTGTCACTTGCTGTAATTGACAAGTGCCTTAACTCCTAATAGCCTGTTCATAGTTGATTGCCTAGCCCTCAAACCACCCAACTCTACTGAACTGCATATACCTACTAGAATTCTAATTCTAAATGTAAAGATCCCACTCAGTCCCTAACCCTATCCATAGCATTCTCCTCCCTAACCCTAAAGTTCTTGATCACTCCCTAAAGTGAAAACTTCACTCTCCCTCTCACAAATCCTAAAGTCCTTGATTGTTCAATAACACAAATCCTAAAACTGCCTTCCTGCTCCCTAAACCTAAAACTGCTTTCCTGCTTCATAAACTAAAACCCTTCTTACTCTCTAAACCTAAAGTCCCAATCACTCCCTAACTCTAAATTCAACTCTCGCTCCCTAAATATAAACCTTCTTGCTCCCTATACCTAAATCCTTTTCCCATCTGCTGCTTGAAACCCTAACCTACACTCCTACTCCCTCCCCATAGCTGCTAGACTAACTTTGCTGAAACTCTGCTACTGTGTTTCGGTGAGATGAATCAGCTTCACTCTCTCCTCATGTCTGCCACATCCAGACAGGGCATGTAGTTAAGTTTGAGAACAAGCTGTCAGCCATGCAAGCTACAAAAAAGCAGAGTTCCTGACTGTGAGATAGCGGTATTCAAGTGCATGAAACTCTGGTGCTTGCAGTAGCTTTTTTATTTCACTGAAAGTAGTATTTGTATGGTTTGCTGTAGACCTAGGCTGCGGAAATTAATAACTAAATTGAACCTTTAGCTAGGATTGTGCAAAACTGTAAGAGTAAAAAAGGTGGCCTGCTTTTGAGAAATGACAGCATTCTATCTTTTAAAAAAAAAAAATTCTTGCTATCCAATATGGTGTTTTTCTAATATAGATTGCATGGTGTTACATATGAGTAAGCAGACAGGTGAGACCAGTAGGGTCATCAAATCTGTATGAATGCTACAGCTAGCCCCCTGTACAGTTGTCCTTTCTACTTCCACCTCATTTTCCATTTTCGCAGGTATATATCAAACCTTCTAGTGACACACATTCATTCTGTCATACACTTCAGCAGATTTTTATGGTTCCCACCACCTTCTTGAAAAAGAATCAGGTAAATTTAAATCTTCCATAATCAAGCCACCAGCTACACTTTTTATGCAGTCTCCACTTCTTACCACCAGGTCTACTGCCTGTTCTATGAATCTTGAGTGAATAAGCACCATGTCCCCAATGCCAGCATCCAAATGTCCACTGATTCTCTTCATTTCATCATACCCTAAGCATTAGGCCCCTTTATGCACACAAAAAGAAACCTAACCATCTTATTAGACATCCTGGGGTCTATATCAGCTTATCAAAAGCTGATAACTTCGAACACTAGTTGATCGACCACAAAAAGTCGAGCAATCAAAATAGTGAAGACATGGAACAGCGATTTTTTTCCCAGGGAAAAAAAATCGCTTTTCTGCAAAAATAAATAAATAAATAAAACACAACGTGGGGGGCTTCACCCCTCACACACCCCCTACTTAAATATACTAACTCCAAGATCGCACCACAGTGGAGGAAATGGCAAACTCCTGACAACGGCCCAGCGATTTTTTTCCCTGGGAAAAAAATTGATGTTCTGTGTCTTCGCTATTTTGGTTGTTCGACCTTTAAAGGTCGATCAACTAGTGTTCAATGTTATCAGCTTTCGCTAAGCTGATACAGACCCGACATTCTGTACATAATCCATGTCAACTTCATGTCTACTGTTTGGTAAGTCCTCTAGAACTATGTGTAGTACTTTAGATATTGTCCTTACTAGTGTCTTGTACAATTGAAGATGTGATGATGTGAGGTAGTGCCAGCTGTACAAGGGGGAGTAGGGCAGTGCATGAGCAACATATGTTAGCATAACTAGTTGGAGTTTTGTAAAGAATTATAAGTCATTTAAAAATCAAACTGATTTGTACAGATGCTTGTGTTAAAATGTATTTGTAAAGCTGCCTGTGTTAAAAATTAATCAACAGTGGGTCCTGCTGGACAGAAAAGAAATATACATGTATGCCAGACTTACTGTTGTAACTGATTAAATGTATATCTTTTAACAGAGGATACTGGAAGGAAAGGGGTTAAGCTCAGCCCAGCTAATCTTAAGAAAACAGCCTGAAAATAAATGACTTGGTTTAAGCAATAAAGATTTTTATCTCACAGGTCTGAATGTAGCCATGGTCACAATGTCTGTGAAAAGCCTTTCTGCAGGAAGTGTGGAAGCGTTGTAATTGTTTTATATCTTCCAGATGCTGTATTAAGCCTTAGCAAAGTTCTATGTGTGTATTGTGACACATCTGTGGCAAATCCTTGCTCAGTTGCTAGTGAGGGAGTAGTGTGAAAACCACAGAGTCAGGTGACCAGATGTGATGTGAATCTGTAGCCAGCTCTGGAATTGTATTTGAATACTAGTGGGAGATGTGATAAATACACTTTGTTATTAGGCCTGACAAGAGACACTCATCTAACTTCATCTTGCCTTGCTTTAGTAAGTAACCAGGAAATAGTAATTCTTCAGTCAGTTAGGAAAATATACGTAAATAGATAGTCACTATTTCCATGTTTTTTTTAATATTTATTATTAAATATATCTAAACCTTTCATTGTGGCTGCTCTTTTAGAAAATATTTTAACTTTTGAGAGTACTTGCATTTATTTAGAGGTACTGTGTTTCCACGCTCCGGAAAGTCTTGCTGCTTAAGTATTCATTTTACTAAGAGTAATTGGGTACCCTGGTAAGAGCCTTAGAGTAGCTGGCTTTGGGAGTGTTCTGGTGGCATTGTATCTACCTTATAGTCTGGGTGGAGGTAGAAAAGTGGGTAAGCTGTGCCAGCCTTTCCCAGGAATGTGCTTGTGTATAAAAATCAAATCTCAAACCGTGTGTGTGTGTGTGTGTGTGTGTGTGTGTGTGTGTGTGTGTGTGTGTGTGTGTGTGTGTGTGTCAGCTACTTTAAACAGAGACACTGACAGCACTGAAATGTGGGTGGTGGAAGACTTGGCTTTGAACACCCGGCTAAGGACACAACTCTATAACTGAGTCAGTAGGGAGTCTTATTTGAGGACTGAAGAGAAAGCCCAGCCCCAGGACTGCAGTGTGCATTCCCTGTGTGCTCTTAAGAGAAACTGTACTTGGTACAGAGAGCTACATCTGAAAAGTGTGTGTGTGTGTGTGTGTGTGTGTGTGTGTGTGTGTGTGTGTGTGTGTGTGTGTGTGTGTGTGTGTGTGTTCTCAGTGAATGTTCCTCACCATTGTCAGTGGTGAAGAATGAGGCTTCTTGATCACTGCCCCAGATGATGGATGTCACAGAAGATATCTGCTTTCCTTGAATATATCTATCATCTTGTATATGTGAAACAATATTCTATTGCATTTTACCTCCACCCACTTACAGTATGTTACATGCTGAGAGTTAGGACCAGATCTGCTCTAACTTACTAATAGTTCATTGAAACTGCTACCATTATCCATACAGTAATTGCCACAAAGTAAGAACAGAACATATTTATCTCTGGGAAAAGGCAAAACCTCACACTCCCTCATCCTAAGAAGTCACTACAAATAGGGTAAAAGAATATTCCCCAATGCAGCTACCAGTAATGCAGACATAACTATATAACCAAGCCATCTCAGTTGACATTGAGGGTTAAAGCTCAGACTTTGACCCAGGTGACCCATGAACCATTGGTTCTGAAGAGGTCTTAACAGCTGACGAAAGCGCTTAACCGTGTTTGGTTTGGTGAATAAAGTGATTTAATTTAGAGAGTTTTGCTTCCTGGATACTTTGTTTTATTGTGAATCATAGTACCATTTTCCAGGTGCGCTGAAGTGATTTGGCGAAGACAGAAGTTCAAAATGAGTAATAGCTCCTGTCTTCACCAAATCACTTGAGTAATAGCTCTGTATTATGTAGTGGAGCAAACCTGAGAATTCCAGCTGAAGTAAATAACAAGAGATGTAGTGTGAAAGCCATAGGTATTCACAGGATACTTATAATAAAGCAGGACATTCAAAAAATCAGGTTGGCAAGAAGGCTATAGAGACTTAGGTTTAGACAGTGTGTGCACCAGTTGTGTAGATCAGCACATGTGGGGTCAGCAAGAAAGCACCCTGTTCTAGTGTTTTATGATGCCTGTATCAAAGCTGAAACTGTAGTGGGGCAGCAAGAATCGTGTGTTGAAAAGTATGCAAGTGAAGTCAAATTGATTGTTCGGTGAGTAATAAGTCACTATGTCGGGCAAGATAAAAAAAAATCACAGGCAGTTGTTTATCTTCCTGAATAGCATAGTATAGTGAATTTGCTAACAGAATCAGACATTGTGAATAAGGCAGAAACCTGTAAGCAAACTCTAAACAGTAGAAACACTGATAGAGATTATCCAGAAATGGTGCACTTGAGTGTTCAGAAAACTGTACAGTGTGAAATGCAGAGGAAATATATAGCACACTTTACAAGTGAGCTAGGAACTTTTGAAGAAGCATACCTCTCAACTGTCCAGATTTTTGCCTCATATTTTGGTCTGTTTCTTGTAAAAATTTTTTTTTTTTGGCAAATCACTGAGGATAGCAGTCAGTAAATAATGACATACATTTGAGTTTCAGACTTCACATCCCTCAGAAATTGCATGCTAACACACATAACCTGTTGTTCTAGCAACTGTCTAAGTTTATAAGAGCAATATTTAGAATCTGTCCCTATTTTAGGGCCTTTGTCCCCATTATTTTAGGCTTTGTCGACATTTCCTGCCCTAAGAGGTTGGAGGTATGTGTAGAAGAGATATCAGTTTTAGGAGATATGCATCTGAAAGATTTCAGCAATGTATGCTTGCCATTTTCTAAAATGAAAAGGAAATTGGTCTACTTAGTTGTGATTTAGTTTCTTAAAAAGTTATTATTATGGTTTCTGATACATTGTAAATTGCTTTTAAATTACTGTGCTTGTTCTTTGAATATCAATGTTTTGTTCTTTGCTAAATAGATTGCTTCTAGGGTGCATAAATATGTTTGTATTTTAAGCTACTACCACTATAATTTTCTAGGCTGCACCTGAAAGTAGTCCATGAGATCAGTCTTCTACCCCCAGTAACTAAATACGAAAAAATAAATAAATGAACAATACGACCTCAGTTTCAAGTAGGCTGGGTAACTTTGTCTTGTCAAGTTAAAACTAATGTAAATCATCTGAAAGTGATGATGCCAGTAAAACTAGAACATATATTAAGTGACCACGGTATGTGGCAAGGGGTAGTATAATCAAAGTAGTAGGAGCAGGGAAGCTAACGTTGGAAATCAGGTGTTAGTTTTGGTTTCCTCAGCAGAAAAAAATGTTTTAGCTAAGTCAGTTTGAAATAACAGAAAAATTAAATGAGGTAAACTACTGATTTATCACATCAATATTCTAAAGTCATGGAAGTAACTGCAAACCTCAGCAATTAGTTTAGCAACAGAAACTAAACTCTATAACCCCGTCAACCCATGACTCCCTAAAATAACCTCTCACATACATCCTTCTGTTTTAATATCTTCAACTCTTTCACCCCTTCCTTCACTTTCCCATCCTTTGCCCCCTTCTCATTTTTTTCAGTTCTTTTCTTTTCATTTTTATCCTCTCTTCACCAGTCAGTGCCAGTCTTTTCAAATACCTTAGCTCTATAATTCACTAGCATAGTACCACTATCTACTTCATTGCTAGCAAGTTAAACTACATTAAGCTAACTCACTCAATAGTGGAATTATTTGATTACTAAACTTTCATAAACTACCACTTTCTATTACTTGAAATAGTATAGCTGATTGTATACCTGAAATACGCAAAAGATTTGTTTATTTCAAGTCATACTATATAACTGTATCTTGTGCTTTAATGTACACCTGAACAACATACCATGCAACTATTATTTATTATATTTCGGCACATGATGTATACTTGTGCAGTTATCCTTCAGTGTATTACTGAACTATGTACACTTGTTAATATTTATTTCTGTTTGTGGAGCTTTTATCCTTGGGTCTCTGTTGAAAAGGGGCTTTTCTGCTCAGCCAGACTAACCTGGTCAACAAAAGCAAATAAATACAGTAATAAAATAGCAAAGAAAGAAAACTTACCTTTATGCGTACAGTTCAGGTAGATGATACACTATCTAAGCCACAGAAATAAGAACTGAAAGAGTTCCTGTCAAGGAACAAGGAAGTATTTTCAGAGCTGCCTGGCAGAACAGACATGATACGACTTAGCATTCCAGAAAAAAAAGATAAACTTGAAACCCTGAAGAATGCCATTGACATAAACTAAAGAAAAGCTGTACAAGTGATATAGAAATGGCTTAAGGGATAGTACATGAGTCAAGAGTGAGTGTAGCTCCCTCTGGTGTTAGTCCTAAAACCTAATGAATTACACAGGGCCTTTAGTGATTTTAGGAGGCTGAGTAGCATTTCATACCTTGATAGTTAGCTAATGTTCACGTCCAATATTAGTGGCTCAAAAGGTAGTATATTTGCCATTGATGATAGAAGATAAGAAGACTGTGGGTTCTATTCACATACAAGATGTCTGCATTCATTTTATGGCTGGCATTTAGCAGAGAGGAATAAGACCATGATCTGTTAACAAGCTTCTTGCTGCAGTCTATAGTTTGATTCCTTTGGCCTCCGTTTGACTGATGTGAGACACTGAGAATTAGCTCAACAATACACTGGACCAATTGAAAAATTAGTCTACGCTTCTCATTGGTCTCCTGGGCTACATGCCTAGTGACTGTCTGTGAACCTGTCAGGGAAATACAAGTAAAACAGGAGAGGGCAGTAACCTCATTATGTGGGCTACAGCTGTTTAAAGTATGGCTTAGGCTTGATTTGACTCACTACAATGTGGATAGCCTATCAGGGATATATAAGCCATCCAATAGACATGAAATTGATGGCTTCAAGTTCAAGCCAGAGGGGGAGGTTCACTTGTACATAGAGTGGTGCATCTTTGCAAATAGTGAAGTACAGGTAACCCAAGAGTATGTAAAATACTGAAGTAAATAATATATGTAGGCCTTTTTTTTTAGCAAATTTACTGTAAGTGAACACTGTTGGTTTAAGATGGAATGATTCTTTACTTTAGTTAAACATGTTTGTTTAATAGCAGAGAAAGAATTTGCCATATTAGCCAGAGCAAGTTTACTTAATCAAGCAATTAAAACTATGTAAAAGGAGGCCTGATGAAAGTCTGTCTTTAGTTTGTTTGCTTTTTTTGTGTGTGTGTGTGTGTGTGTGTGTGGGGATGTCCAGAGCAGTAGCTCTGAAGGTAAGACAGGAGGGTGAACTGAAAGAGTTCTCTAGGAGAACGCTGGAATTTGTTCCAGTTAAAGGAGTTCTGAATTACTGAAAGAGACTGTGAACCAGTAGTATGGAAGTGTTTTTATGTACCGGCTATCAACTTGGTGTTAGCCCTAAAACTTTTGTTTGAAAAGAACCTGCATTTTTGGATGTGTTGTGTACCAAACATCGTCATTTCCTAAGAGTGATGGGCATTTTTGTTGTGTTTAATGTTTCCCACAGCATATTAATAAATAGACACTTCTGTACACAAAAGAAAGACAGAAAACAGATGCATAATACACATCAGATACATTTTCTAAAGGTCTGGACTGATACCAAGGCCGTTAAGACAAGATGCAGTTAAACAGTGTATGTTGAAGGCTTCTAATACCAAATTTGACAACTTGTTGAATTCAGTAAGTGAATTAAATCTTACAAATTGTACAATAGTACATTTGAGAGTGTACTGACATTCATTGTCATCACACCATTGTTTAACTACTACAGTTGTCTAGTACTGCTATGAAGCCCTAGTAAACAATGAATACATTTATATTCATTTTTTTATGACTCTCTTTTTCCTTTATTGCTTAGTATGTCTTAAAAAAACCTGGACTGCCCTCTCATATTTCATAACCTGTTAGGTCTGTCTCAGTACAATTTCCGCTTGTGACGTTGCTTTGTATTACTAAGGGAATTTCACTGCTGTTGCAAGCCGTTTTATGTCAGGTGAGGAGCAAAACAGTATGAGTTAAGCAACTTTTACTAAGTTGTGATTGTTTATTTATGTTTTATTAACAAAATCCCTCAGGAGATGCATTGGCTTTTAGAATATGGTTGTCATTATTTCACTTATTTTTTCATGGCTCCGGTCTATGTTATAGCTTGATTTTCTAAACTTTGTTGTACTTTAGGTAGGTCCGTAGATTATAGATTAACTCTTCCAAGAGTGTATTCAATGGCCCAGTAGCACAGAGGCTGGCCTCCTTCTGGTGATGCTGGTGATCGTGGCTTTAATTAGCAGCCCTGGTATCTGAGTTCTGGCCAAAGAGAAAGAATTAAGTGTCCAATGGCTCTCTCTCTCCTGTTTTGAAATGTATTGTTTTCTTGTATTACCTGGTAGCCTTCCCCTTGTGGAGGTTTGGAGACTTTCAACAGATAGATAAAATTAAATGGGTCAGACAGATATTCACTATAGGGCAGCCACTTGTAAGCACACACTGGCGTAACTCGTTGACGTCCTTGCATACTGTGTGCAATGGGGGAGGAATAGTGATGGATAGGGAAAAGACAAGAAAATGCTAGTCTCAGTAGTATGACATCCTGGGATTCCACTGCTCAGCCTTCAGAGCTTCAAAGAAATTAATAAAACATTAGTGGAAGATGGATGGACATTTGTGAACTTGAGGTCAGTGGTGGGTTGGGAGTATAAATAAAACTGTAGGATAAAAGTAATATACATGGTGATGCAAACCTGCTATGGAAATACCCTATTAAATACAAGTCTTTACACAATACCAACACTATACGTGATTAACACTGAAGAAAAAATGCTAACTTAAGCAAGCAAAATGTTTCTATAACATAATTAATTCACACCGAAGTTAAGCGTCGTGCAAACTAATAGATTTATCAACATGTTTAAAATTAAGCATGTATAGATTTAAACAGGTAATGCAGAACTCTTTTAAACTAATTATAACATTTATAGCATAGTGTAGTCATTGTAACTTGTGCTCATGGACAAATATAAGCAGTTATGAAAATAGGTCTTTTGATGAAGTAGGTTTTAAGGAAATTCTTGATGCAACCACAGTGTGGTACACCCAATCTTCAGCTAACAATGTAGTGAATTCTACAGTAGTAAAGTTCAGTTATAAAAAAATCAGACGAAAGTGTCCAACCAGATTTTTTGAGAACTGCTAGTAGTTCAGTGTAAGCTAAGTATAGAGGGTGACAAGCTTTTTGTTAAGACACCAATAGCACCTCAAGAAGGACCCGTCATATAGGGCTAGGTATGTAAATACTAAAACCTTGCAAACTGACCTTTAGGCTACAGTCAGCCAGCCCAAAGTGTGCTGTATGGAAGCGATGTGCGAATATTTGGTGGCATCTATTAGAAACCTTCCTACAGCATTTTGCACACCATGAAGGTGCTCAAGATCACAGACACCTAGCTACACGTAAAGGGCTCTGTAGTAATCCAGCTGTAGTGAGACCACAAAAAAGTGCCAAAACGACATTTATCCCATGCTGTAAGTTCGCAATGAAGCTTGTCATTATGATTTTAACATCAGGAAATTCTCCAACAAAACACGTGAATGAATTCCAAATATAGCAGGTCATACCTGAGAAAGAGTTGTCAAAAACTTCATTCCAGTTATAGGAAAGGTAAAAAATAAAGAAGACAATGCGGGGTTGCAATAAACACGTTGAGACGCTGAGTGAGCTTGGGGGATTATGTTTGTGTTGTCATCAAATAGTAAATCTGATGCATATCCAAAAGCAGAATATTGATTATCTTGTCAAATCTTTTAGAGATTGACCATGCTGAGATGTAACAGAAGGCAGATAGATGTTTGTTTGTTTTTTTGTCAAGTTATATTACCAAAAAAGCTGTAAGTGAACTGAACTAAAATTAATGGTTTTGAAACTGGTGAAAACTGGAAGTATATCTGGCCCCTGACCAGGTTCTCCTCCATGAAGGAAATGTAGTTGGTTAACAGAAACTAAATACTAGATTCCTCCACTTAAGAATGTGGATACATAACCATATACATATGGTAAGGGCCTGCTGGACCTGGTTGTATTCTTGTACCTCAAAATCAAACTGCTTGAAGCACAATTACACAACAGTTGCTCAAAACCAGATCCTCAGTTACCTATGACACCTAAACATGTGTACTTCCATGCAAGTGCAAAATGTGCAAACCCACAGTGTTTGCCCAGTACACCACGCACACCCTTTTTACTTTATTATTTTCACTCCAGTGGTCACTCTGACTCAGAGAAAGAGTGATTATCTAAAATAAAAAAACACTGGCTCATTCTTTGAGTTGCTGCTGTCTTCCAGTACAGTTTTCAGCACATTCTGGTCCACATACTGAGCAAACAAATATGTGCAAATAATTATCAAATAAACATGTTCAAGCAAGGTTAAAAGGAACAGTCAAGGCCTTTAGGTGGCATTGACTGTAGTCACATTAAAGGCCATTATCAGACACCACCACAGGTGCAAACTACCAGATAAGTTAAACAAGCAGTTTAGAAAGCCACAAGACGTGACTGTAATCCTAATTATGGATGAAGAAAAGTATTCAAACCTTGTTTTAGAGGAATGCTTATGGAGAGCTGAAGCTGGGCAGTGAGCAGGAGGTTAGATTGGATGCTGGAATTTTTAGACAGTGAAGCATTCCCCCTTGCAGATGTTATTCTGTCTTCTGCATCTGAGATAAGATTATTTGTTCAGCTGATTTATATGATGGACTGTTTTGCTATCTTGACAGTCTGGTCCCTAATGCTGTACCAGATTAAGATTAAACAAATGATGCTTCCTAAGTGATGTAAAATGAAATGCAGATATGCAGTTTAGAAGTGAAGGTGGTACGTCCCTTGCTTGGATTGTTTGTACAAAGTAGCCTGCTTCCCCTACATCATTTCCTTGCACATCTTACCTGTTGTTGATGCTGTTTGGTCTTGTAGCTGAGTTTGACTCTTCATGACCTGAAGGGCTTTAACAAACTAGAATTGCTTGTCAACATCTATTTAAGTTCTTATAAATTCATATTTATTACTTTAGTAATGCTCTCTGTCCATCTTAGCTTCTGCTATACTCCCACACTATTTTTGCCTTTGATCTTCCTTAGTACAGTTGCCTTCTCTAATGAATCTTGCCTTTGCTTTATGCGGCCAAAATGTTTGAGATTTAGATTTAATCTCGTACTTTCCAGTTAACAGTCTGGGCTTACTTCTATGTGCATTAACTGATCTGAATGTCTTGCAGTCCATGGAAATCAAGTTTCACCAGCACCATAGTTCAGAAGCATCAATTTCCCAGTGCACAGACTAAACTATACTCCAGCTTTTATAACCAGCTATGTTATTATAGGGAAAAGCATAGCTTTGACATTTTGGACCTTAGATGACAATGTAATGTCTTTACCATTTAATATCTTATCCAAATTTGCCATAGCATTCTCCCCACAGACAGGTGTAAAATACCACACCCTATAGCTTTGTTAGCTAATTTAACACAATACCATCATTTGTCAAGACTTCCCTCAGTTCAAGCCACTACAGAAATTATGGGAGGAGGAAGCACAGTTAATCTGTGGTGCCTGAATATACTTCTAGTAAAAATGGGGAGTGGGCAACAACAGCAGCCTGACACACTATTATTGGCACACAGTTCTGAAAATACCCCCCCCCCCCATAAAATGGGAGAGAGGGAGTAGCCTGATACACTGTTAATAACACATAGTTCTGTAAATATTCCCCAGTAAAATGGGGAGGGGGATAACAATCTGACATACTTAAAAATTTGAAGTCTTCATAAAAGAGAAAAGGGTAGGTGTATAAATTTCAAAAGCACCAATAGCTAGTTTTTGTTGGAAGGGATAGAAGAAACTGCGTTTTCAGAACCTTGTTACTACGTCTCACTGGAGCCCCCTTCTCGGTTATTAAGTTAGTGGAAGAAGTCCATGCAGAAACTGAAAGGGATGAACCCACAGTGCATGATATGGAACTTGGTCTGAAGATTCCAGCCATTACAATAACAGAGAATGCCTGTGTGGAGCCAGAGAAGGGGGAGACGCACAGTAATAAATACATTGATAAGAAAGAGGACTTGAACTGGGTCCTATGTTTCTGTCTGTAATGTCAAACAGACGGCTAGTCAGAAACAGGACTTTCAGCAGCAGGTGTTCATGCAAGGGACTTGCTTCTGCTTTTGATTTATGTTGCCTTTTGTAGAGGAAGGAATAGGAGAAGAAACATCTCAATATATATTTATAGGTGACAAAGCTGTACCCTCTGCTTTACATTAGTGTACTGATGAAAGTGTTCCTGACTTAGCAGATTTGGAGATTAGCAATGAAAATTTAGGGAAGCACAGTAGGAGAATAATACATTAATCAATCTATCCACATACCCATATTTTTGAATTGAAGAATGACTTGCTGTACAAGTCCAAAAAAAGTAAAGAAGAATTACTGCACCAACTGTTAATTCCAAAATCTTTTAGAACACTTGCAAGGAAACTGGCACATAGCCATATTTTTGGAGGGACATGGGGGAGGACAAAAGCAAAGTCTTCTGTCTACCTAGATTTTATTGAGCTGATATAATGAAATACATTCAGAACTGTGCAGTTTGCCTAGAACGTTAAAAGTATAGCATCACATCCTGGACATAGAAGTCCACTGATACCTATGCCTGTCATTTAAGTTGATAGCCATGGATCTTGTAGGTCAATCAGTAAAATTTTAATAATGGCTGGCAAAGATTCTAGTGATTACTGACTATGCCACTAACTTTCTTAAAGCAGGGCTTTTGTGAAAAGCCAGTGCTAAGTGAATAGCCAAAACGTTAGAGTTACTTTTCTCTAGGCTAGGGATTTCCAAAGAAATGCTTATGACCAGGGAGCCCCATTTATGTCTATGGTAGTACACAAGCTTTGCCAATGTTTTAAATTAAAAACTGTTAAGGATTTCAATGTAGCAGCCTTAAAAGCATGAGTTAGTGGAACACTTTAATAAAACTCAAAGACTTTGTTGAAAAAGGCTGTGGAAGATGATGAGATCTGAGATCTGTTGCTTCCTTACCTCCTTTTTGTTATATCTGATGTGCCCCAAGTTTCAACAGGATTTACCCCATTTGGGTTCCGATATAGTAGACATCCCAAAATTTGCCAGACATAACAAAGGATACTTGGGAGGAGGAGACAATCCTGTTTAAAAGTGAGGTAGTATTATTTATAAATTTGCAAGACATGTTAAAATTATGTCAATAATTAGGGGGACATATGGAAAAGACACAAGCAATACAGTAAAGGGTATATAATAAGAATGTCATACTGAGGGATTTTAAAACAGTATACAACATTTTAACATTAGTTTCCACAACTGAAAATAGATCCCTAGCAATATGAAAATGACACCTTCATGTTGTAGAGAAAATGGACAAATAGCTCTGCAAAATAAGAAAAACTAATAAGAGAAGACCAGAACAGAACAAAGTGGACTGCAGAATAAACAAACTAGTAACAGAAGATCAGAGCAGATCTATCACATAAATGTGTTAAAACCAATGAGGGAAGCTGAAGCTTCCTTACATGAACTAGGGATAACATAGCTACCAATTGTGGGATATTAGGGAATTTGATTTATTTTTTTTGTTTGTATGATATTATGATGTCTTTACTGTATCTCTGTGTTCACAAATGGAGCTTATCTCCCTGGGCCTCCACTGAAAATGGACATACATCCAGCTGGACTAGCCCGGTTAACAAATGTAAAATTAAAATAAATAAATAAATAAATAAATAAATAAATATTCCTGCTGCTCAGATGGACAAAAAATTGCATAAGGCTCAGATGCAATTAGTGAAAGAGTTTTTACTGAGAAGTAAAGAGGCTTTGTGTGAGCAACCTAGTATAACATATATAATATATTAGCATATTGAAATTGTACAGAAGAGACTTTAAACCTAAAACCATGCAGGATAACACAATCCCAAAGAAAAGCTTTTTAAGTGTAAAAGTCTGAAAATGCTTAAGCTAGTATTTAATGAGGAGTCCCAGTATGAAGTGAAATAGTGTGATTGTTTTGGTCCCTAAACTGGAAAGCCCCGTAACATTTAATGATATTCAAAAACTGAATGAAATATCCATATTTGACACTTATCCAATGTCCAGATTTTACAAAAGGATACTATCAGATTCCCTTTACCCAGCAGGGCAAAGAGAAGACAGTTTGCCCCAAAGTATTTTTTCATTATGCTGTTTTAGGACTTCGAAGAGCTCTTGCCACTTCTCAAAGGCTCATGGATAAATTGTTTTGAGAACTTTCTAAATTTTCTGAGGACTGTTTAAGTCCACTTGTTAATATAAATGTATTGTAATGGAGCTTTTCTCTCCAGGTTTCCACTGAAAATAGGCGTTGCCCAGTCAGATTTTCCTGGTCAACAAAGAGAAACAAGCAAAGATATAAATATATAAATTGTGAAACCTCACAATAAGAACTCACCTGCATACTTTGATGATGTAGTAATTTATTCTGAAGATTGAGTCACTTTTATCCAATGTACAAACTATGCTAAACTCAAGACAAGTAGAATTTAGTTAATCCTGTCAATAATAAGCTTTACATGACATAAAGCAGATATGTACTGTGAGTAATTGAAAGAGATGTAATTAGACAACACAGACAAAATAGAAGCTGTCAAACACTGGCATTTACTCAGTTCCAAAGAACAGGCGAAAGAGTTCTTAGGGTTAGCAGACTACTATAAAAAGTTTGCACCCAAGTTTGCTTCCAAACCTTGTCCCTGTCAGACCTTACAGCTGGTATAGTATTAGTAGATATCAGGTAGATTGTAATCACAGGTAAAGATTTTTAACTGCTGACAACTGTCTTGTATTCAGAGTCGCTGCACAGTGAGGCATCTGATGTAGGTTTGGGATTGGCTTCATCTCAGGAAGCAGGTGGTGTGGAACACCTATTCAGCTCTCCAAGCAGAAACTTAAGTAAGGCTGAGACAAAAAATCAGAGATAGGATGGGAATCTCTCACTATTAAGTAGACACTGATTTTGTAGCAGTATTAGTTAGGACAAAGCTTCACTTTAATAATTGATCATAAACACCTGCACTAGCAGGACTTAGACACTAAATTATGTAGGTGGGATTTATCACTATTGCCCTTTCATTTTACCATTAGATGTAGGCCTGGCAATAGCCACAAGAATGCAAATGGGTTATTCCAGTCCTGTAACCATCATTTTCAGTATAGAGCCAGGGAATCTTGAGTGAGGATCATTGCCGCAGAGATGCTGTTGGATACGACAGAAATGCTGTTATAATGTATTGTATATATACACTACAGATTATGGTAATAACTGAATTACTGCACATATAATCAGTATAATATTATAGTAATTTACTGTAATAACATTGTAAATTGTAAATCACCTGGAGAACCGATGTTGAAAGAGGAGCTAAAAGCCCATAGTGCTTGAGACATTTGTCTCTCACACAGGGATTTTGTGGTCAAGAGGCGAGACTCTTGGGGAGGTATTCTGCCCAGAAGAACATGTGGCTGTATAAGGAAGACCTGTGGATCTAATCAGTGAGTACCAGGAAACTACCTGTGGATTTACTCCAGGAGTATCAGAAGCATAACTGCAGATGTATTGGAAGATTGTAAGGAAGCTTAACCAGAAATGTAGTCCTAAGGACTACTGTGTTTCACTGAAAGTCAGCTCCCTACTGAAATATCGAGTGCCAAAAAGCCAAAAAACAGGAGAAGAGTGAATTTCAAAAATTGCTCTTCTCCTTAAAACTTCTTTTTGGTGGGACATGCCACCCTGCACACACAAATACACCATGTGGGAGCAAGCCCCCCACACCCCCGAGACTTATATATGCCAACTCCGAGATAGCCATACCTCAGAGAAAAATAAATATTCCAAGAAATGGCATCTTGGATTTAGTATATACAAGTGTGATCTTTCAGCCATTCAGTCTCCACATTTTGGGACTCACTGTAGAGGGTCCTGACGTTTCAAATGGGTACACTGATAGACTTTAAAAACAGAACTGCGACTAACCAGAATTGTATAAGCCACTGTGGTGATTTTTATTTAAGTCAAAAATGATCCTTAACTTTACTTTGTCACTGTAAATAAACTGTGTGAAGATTGGAGGAAGATGGGCGAAGTCTGCCAGCCTAGTCAAATAGAATCTGATACATAATTCTATCAATTGTATAAATAAATGTAAAATACAGGCTTGTGTTTTTAAATGAACGAAAACACTGTAAAAAGTGAACTTCAAGATTGTTGCAACATTGCCATCTGCTGTAAGGAAAACCAAGCCAAGCATTTCAAATGTGTCTTTTGAAGTTGGAAAGATCTTATGAATCTCTTTGATGTTTTACAAGTCACCTCCAGTGAGTCTGGACGAAGGTTTCATGCCCATTGTTTTAAGGTTAAAGTTAAAGTTAAGGGCCAAAATTTACATATGGAATGTGCTTTATTGCTCTGGTTTCTGCTAGAGTGTATATGTGAAATGCCTTGTATTGTTGTAGTCTCCTGAGCAGGTGTTAGCTTGCTAAATAATGCAGTTTGTGGCCTGGGAAGTCCAGACTAAGTGTCAAGATGATGTAATGTGAATACTGAGAAAACCTAAGTGTCAAAATGATGTAACTTGGGAGGGCCTCAGCAGAGCTGTTGACGGGTGTTTAAAAAATGTCGTTCAGGAAGAGAAAAAGCATTTGTCTTGGACCATCAACCCAGCACTGCTTATTATGCTCTTTATGTATGTAAGTAAGATTATAGCACTGTGTTTTCTCTTAAGAATAGCTAAAGATTAGAAAGTTAGATTGTGTTTTTCTTTGACATCAGACCTGTCCTACTGTATTATTGTAAGTTTCTGTGTGATATCTGAACACTTAGATATCTCTGTGGTGTAGTAGTATTGTCTTGTGTTTTAATTATTTATTATTAAATATTTTAAAAACCTTTACCTGTGGTTGGTTTGTATAGAGAAGTAGGCTCCTAGAGTACATTGCATATTTATAGACTTCATTGTAATAGACTACTCTAAAATAAGCCTTAGACCATACCTCTCAACTGTACAGATTTTCCCAGAATGTCCAGATTTTTGCCTCATATCTTTGGTGTGTTCCTCCTAAAATCTGTACTTTTCTGGCAAATAGCTGAGGATTGAAGTCATTAAATAATGGCAAACATTTGAGTTTAAGACTCCACATCCTTCAGAAAATTCATGCTAATGCAAAACCTATTATTCTATCTACTTTCTAAGTTTGTAATAGCAATATTTAAAATCTGTCCTTATTTGTCCCCCCCCATCATTTTAGGCTTTGTCCAGATTTTTTGCCCTAAGAAGTTGAGAGGTATGCCTTAGACTGAATAGTTACATTACCAATTGGATAATAATATTGCACAGTAATAATTGGACACCCTTTTAAGGGCCTTTTAGTAGCTGATAATATTAGCTGATGGTGGCAGAAATTACTACTGTATTGTCTGGGTAAAGGGGCACAGCTGGAGAATCTGTGTCAGCCTTTCCTAGGAGTGTCTGTGAAGTTGCATAAATACTTATCTCAAAGTGTGGGTGTGTGTCAGCTACCTGGGCAGAGACACGAAGCACTGGTTGGACAGAGAGGGTACTGGAGCTTAGCTTGCCAGCTAGGCTGAGATTTGGACCCTATAGCTGTGCCAGTGGGGAGTCTTATTGGGGACCTGGTGAGTAAGGGAGCAACCAGCCCCAGACTGACTGTGATCTCTGTGTGCACTTAAGGGAATTTGTACTTTACTGTGTGTATTAGTTATCCTTTCCTCTTCTAGGAGACGACCTCCCTGGTGTTAGTGATGAGGATTGAGGCTCCTTGATTGCTGGGCCAGGGCACAGTCATCACATATTGGTGGCAGTGGTTGGGATATCTTATCACATATTGGTTTGCTGTGGTGGGATCCACATCACATATTGATTAGTTGGCAAACAGTAATTGACTTGTAGTGGTGTGGGTAGAGGGAATTCCTGTAGCTTATGTACAGTGATCTCTAAAAGTGTTTTGTACTCTAAAACAGCCATGCAGTGTATACTCAGAGTTCAGATCACAATTGTTTAATTTTTTTGTTAGCTTAGTGTTAGTCAGGGTGAGCAGGCAACATGCCAGCAGAGGAGTATGGAAATCTGACAAGGAGCCACCTGGGGGACGTGTGCCAGGCTAGGGGACTGGTGCATGAAAACCTGACTAAGGCAGACCTGATTGCAGCCTTGGTTATAGCTGCATCAGAAAACAGCAGCCTGGAGGACAATCAGACTGACAGTGGAGATGCAATATCCTCAGAGAATGGACAGCTCAGCCTTTTTGCAGTGGACTTAAAAATCCAGCTGGAGCTAAAGAGACTTGAGTTGGAGACCAGGCGTATAGAACTAGAAGCAGCTAAGAAAATGATGAGTCTACAAGCTGAGGAAAATGAACGGCAGAGGAGGCATGAGAGGGAAATGCTGACTCTTCGCCAGAGTCATGGAGATAATGGAGAAGGGAGTAACTGGACCCCAGAAGCACAAAAGGTCAGTACATTTCTTCCACAGTTTAAAGAGGGGGATAATTTTGATAGCTTCATTCATATGTTTGAGTGGGTATGTAAACAGTATGAAGTTGGCCAAGGGCTCTGGGTACGGTTCCTGACCCCGTTACTCCATGGTAAAGCTGTAACTTCTTTAGCAAAAATGCATGACACTGTTTTGATTATACTGCTGTAAAAAGACACTTGTTGGAATGTTTTAAGCTAACACCTGAAATGTATAGGAAAAAGTTTTGTGAGCATAGATGCAAGGCAGATGAAAATGTATGTGAATATGTTGCTGAACTGAGCACTTATTTTCATAGCTGGGTGAGTGGATGTCAGGTCACCACTTTTGAAGGGCTGGCAGACCTTTTGGTAAGGGAACAAGCCCTTAGCACTTTGACTGAGGACATGAGGATCTGGTTAGCTGATAGACAGTGTGCTACTTCAGAGGAGTTGGGGAAGAAGGGAGACCTATACCTAGCAAGCAGGGCAGCCCTGTACAGGAAAGGGACCCCCCAGTACTGCTCATGGGACTAAAGAAACCCATGGTGGGCAGCACAGACTACCCCAACAGAATCCACCAGTAGCAGGGGAAGCCACTAGTCCAGGTATATGTCCAGGAGCTAGGGTTAAATGTTTTGAATGCAACCAGTGGGGCCATGTGGCATACAGATGTCCACAGAGGCAAGGTGAGGAACAAAAGGTGAAAGAGCCAGTAAGTGGGAAAGGCAAATTAAAAATAGTAGGTTGTCTTGGGACAACAAGAGTAACAAACTACCACCAGAGGTTATATCCTATTGTAGTGAATGGCAAAGAGGCCATTGCTACAAGAGACACAGCTTCTGATATAACCATTGTAAAGCCTGCACTGGTTACAGAGGAGCTCTACTTGCCTGGGCAGTCTACTCCAGTCAGGGCTTTAGGAGGGATCCCATTCCAAATACCTTTGGCTAGGGTTCACCTTGACTGGGAGAGTGAAAAGGAAGCCAGCAAGTAGGTGTGTTTGAGGATATACCTGCAGATGTCCTGATAGGGAATGATTTTGATAGTGCAGTACACTGCGCTTGTGCAGTTACATGCAGTCAGGCTTGGAGACAAGTATGCAAGTCTGGTAGCCTGGGGGAGATCCAGACAGAATGCACACTTGCAGCCAGGACTGCTGAGGTGGTTACTTCAGGGAGGGAGCTGCTCTGTAGCAGTCAGACTGAAGGTGAGCCACAGCTGCTTCTGGGTACTGATGGTCCCTTGGACAGAGTGACTGCAAAGGTAGAGGTGAGTAGCAGTACCCAGACTGACAGTGAGGCACCACTGTCAAAGGATGCCAGACTTCCTGTGGAAGGGGAATTGGGATGAGTTACAAGGAGAGACTTGAGGGCTCAGCTCTCCGACCCTACATTGTAAGGCCTGAGTCAGGTAGCTAGGGAGGCACCTGATTCTCAAGGGAAGGGGGAATCTGTATACTGGAACAAAGGATTACTGTACAGAGAAAGGATCCCTGAGGGAGGGCTAGCAGGTGAGAGAGTAAAGCAGTTGGTAGTGCCTAGAGCTTACCGTCTGGCGCTTCTAGCCATAGTCCATGATATTCTCTTTGCAAGTCATATGGGGATAAAATGTACAAAAAGGCGTATTATGCAAAACGTCTATTGGCCTGGAATTTCCAGAGAGGTAACAGGGTACTGCAGGATATGTGAGCAGTGCCAAAAAGTAGGCAAGGCAGGAGACAAGGTGAGAGCTCCTTTGATGCCTTTGCCTGTGATTGAGAAGCCATTTCAGAGGGTAGCTATGGATATTGTGGGTTCTCTGAGTACCTCAAGTTCCACAGGGAAAAAGTATATCCTAGTGATTGTAGATTATACTACACGATACCCTGAGGCAGTGGCTTTGTCCTCCATTGAGGCCGAGAAGGTGGAAAATGCTTTGCTAGAGATTTTCAGCAGGGTAGGTTTCCCAAAGGAAGTACTGTCTGACAGAGGTGCCAATTTTATGTCAGACCTGCTGGCTTGTCTGTGGAAGTCCTGTGGGGTGAAGCACATGAACACCACCTCCTACCATCCCCAGACTAATGGTCTTGTTGAGAGGTTAAACTCTACAATCAAGTCCATGCTACGGGCATTTGCAGATCAGTTTAAGAGGGAGTGGGACAAATATTTGCCCCATCTGTTTTTTGCTTACAGAGAGGTTCCCCAGGAATCCACAGGTTTTTCACCCTTTGAGTTGCTGTATGGGCATAGGGTGAGGGGACCTCTAGATTTAATTTGAGATGAGTGGGAAGGTGAGTGTGAGTCTCACAAGGAGTCTGTTGTGGCATTAGTCCTAAACCTCAGAACAAGGCTCAGGGAACTCATGGGCTTGGCCCAGGAGAACCTGGCAGAAGCCCAACAACAGAAAAAGGTGTGGTACGACAGGAATGCTCGAGCTAGAGAGTATGCTGTAGGGAACCAGGTGATGATTCTCATTCCTGTCAGACACAACAAGTTGCAAGCAGCTTGGGAGGGACCCTACAAGGTGGTAAGAAAGGTAAGTGATGTTAACCACATGGTGGAACTGCTAGGCAGAAGGCAAGGACACAAATTGTACGATGTTAGCATGATGAAACCTTACCATGATAGGGAGGCCCTTGTGCTGAGCATTTGCAGTGGATTGCAGGAGTCGTCTGAGAGAGATCTTGTGACTGATCTCCTCAGTGAAGCTCGGGCTGACACCTCGGTGGAAGGGGTAGCAATGTCCCAGCAGCTATTTCCTACCCAGGTTCGAGAAATCCGAGAAGTGTTGCAGGAGTTTGGGGACGTGTTCACTGGGAAACCAGGGTGCACCCACCTGGTGCAGCACCAGGTGGATACAGTACCCCAAAGGCCTGTCAGGCAGGCCCCTTATAGGCTGCGTGAGAGAGTCAAACAGACTCTGAGGAAAGAGGTACAGGAGATGATAGAACTAGGGGTGAGTCAGGAGTCCAACAGTCCCTGGGCCTCCCCAGTGGTACTGGTGCCAAAGAAGGATGGCAGGGCAGCACCAGGTTCTGTGTGGATTACAGGAAATTAAATAGTCACACAGAATCAGATGCTTACCCCATTCCTAGGACAGATGAGGCCCTAGAGCAGCTGGGTGGAGCTAAGTATCTTACAGTCATTGATCTTACCAAGGGTTACTGGCAGGTGCCTTTGACTCCCAGTGCTAGAGAGAAGTCAGCCTTTGTGACTCCTTTTGGCTTGTATGAGTTCACAAAGATGCCCTTTGGGATGAAGAATGCCTCAGCAACTTTCCAGAGGCTGGTTGATCATATCTTAGCAGGAGCAGGAGGGTTTGCCCTTTCTTACATGGATGATGTTGCTATCTACAGCCATTCCTGGCAAGAGCACCTTCAGCATGTCAGGGAGGTGCTGGGCAGACTACAGAGGGTAGGGTTGAACATTAAGCCGAGCAAATGTCAGGTGAGTATGGCAGAGGTCTCCTACCTAGGACATAGAGTGGGGAGTGGTAAGATAAGGCCAGAACCTGCCAAAGTGGAAGCTATTCAGGCATGGCCTGCACCTGTTACCAAAAAGCAGGTGAGGGCATTCTTAGGGACAGCAGGGTACTACAGAAAGTTTGTTCCCAATTATAGTACCATAGCTGCTCCCCTCACAGACCTGACGAGGAAGAACAGGCCATTTAAGGTAGTGTGGACCCCAGCATGTGAGCAGGCATTTCAGAAGCTTAAGGAAGCTTTGGGAGGACTCCATGTACTAGCCAGTCCAGACTATAGCAAATAATTCGTTGTGCAGGTGGATGCTTCACACTGTGGGGTGGGGGCTGTACTTCACCAGATTTCTTCAGAGGGAGAAGAGCACCCAGTGATTTATCTCAGCCGTAAGCTACAGCCCAGGGAGGAATGATATGCAGCGGTAGAAAAGGAATGTCTAGCCATAGTGTGGACACTGCAGAAACTGCAGCCTTATCTGTATGGAAAAAAATTCACTGTGATGAAAGATCACAACCTTCTAACATGGTTAAACAGAGCCAGTCAGCAAAATGCCAAGTTGCTAAGATGGAGCCTGGGGTTGCAAGCATATTATATGTAAGTGCAGCACTGCAGTGGGAGTAGCAATGTCAATGCAGATGGGCTCTCAAAACAGGGAATGAGATGAGGTACACCCAGATAGACCTGCCACTCTCAAGCGATGTTTCTCAAGGGGCACTTGAAAAACTTGCTTGAGTTTCCCAGGGGGGAAGAGATGTGAAAATTGGAGGAAGATGGGCGAAGGCTGCCAGCCTAGTCAAATAGAATTTGATACATAATTCTATCAATTGTATAAATAAATAAATGTAAAATACAGCTTTGTGTGTTGAAATGAAAGAAAACACTGTAAAATGTGAACTTCAATATTGTTGCAACATTGCCATCTGCTGTAAGGAAAACCAAGCCAAGCATTTCAAATGTGTCTTTTGAAGTTGGAAAGATCTTATGAATCTCTTTGATGTTTTACAAGTCGGCTCCAGTGTGTCTAGATGGTTTCATGCCCATTGTTTTAAGGTTAAAGTTAAGGGCCAAAATTTACATGTGGAAGGTGCTTTTATTGCTCTGGTTTCTGCTAGAGTGTATATGTGAAATGCCGTGTATTGTTGTAGTCTCCTGAGCAGGTGTTAGCTTGCTAAATAATGCAGTTTCTGGCCTGGGAACTCCAGAGTAAGTGTCAAGATGATGTAATGTGAATACTGAGAACACCTAAGTGTCAAAATGATCTAATTTGGGAGGGCCTCAGCAGAGCTGCTGGTGAGTGTTTAAAAACTATTGTTCAGGGAGACAAAAAGCATTTGTCTTGGACCATCAACCCAGCACTGCTTATTATGCTCTTTATGTATGTAAGTAAGATTATAGCACTGTGTTTTCTCTTAAGAATAGCTAAAGATTGGGAAGTTAGATTGTGTTTTTCTTTGGCATCAGACCTGTCCTACTGTATTATTGTAAGTTTCTGTGTGATGTCTGAACTATATCTCTGTGGTGTAGTAGTATTGTCTTGTGTTTTTATTATTTATTATTAAATATTTAAAAAAAACTTTACCTGTGGCTGGTTTGTATAGAGAAGTAGGCTCTAGAGTACATTGCATATTTATAAAGTTCATTGTAAAAGACCACTATAAAATAAGCCTTAGACTGAATAGTCACATTACCAATTGGATAATAATATTGCACAGTAATAATTGGACACCCATTTAAGGGCCTTTTAGCAGCTGATAATATTAGCTGGTGGTGGCAGAAATTACTGTCGTATAGTCTGGGTAAAGGGGCACAGCTGGAGAATCTGTGTCAGCCTTTCCCAGGAGTGTCTGTGAAGTTGTATAAATACTTCTCAAAGTGTGGGTGTGTGTCAGCTACCTGGGCAGGGACACAAAGCACTGGTTGGACAGATGGTACTGGAGGTTAGCTTGCCAGCTAGGCTGAGATCTGGACCCTATAGCTGTGCCAGTGGGGAGTCTTATTGGGGACCTGGTGAGTAAGGGAGCAACCAGCTCCAGACTGACTGTGATCTCTGTGTGCACTTAAGGGAAATTGTACTTTACTGTGTGCATTAGTTATCCTTTCCTCTTCTAGGAGACGACCTCCCTGGTGTTAGTGGTGAGGATTGAGGCTCCTTGATTGCTGGGCCAGGGCACAGTTGCCACAAACTGCAGTTAACTTGAAAAAAAACCTTTCTCCAGTATATTACAGACACCCACACAGGTTCACAGGGGGATACTAGGCTAGCAACCCTAGAGCTCCTACAAATCTAGACATGTTAATCCCAAGTTGCTACAATTGTCCTTGGTTAGATGGACATAACTCGCAGAGAGAGTCTATGATAAACACTGACTACCCCTGTCTGTAAGGGACATGAGTGCCACTCCCAGCTTGAATTTGCGGTCTCCTATCCATTTGTCCAGTCTGCGCTTTGAATAGGGTCAGTGTGGAGCTCTGTTTCACATGAATTGGAAGTTTATTCCACAGTAGCAGCAATCTCTGGGAGATATATCTGTCTCTCCAGCATGTTCTGTTAATGTTACAGGAGAGGTTAAGATTCCTAGAGCGAGTGACTCGTGTGCCATTTCACTTGCAGATGTGCAGCATATCCATCAGGGCAAAATCAGAGACTACCCCCTAGGCCAAGCACTAGTTACCTGTCAGCAGCCTATATGATACAGAGTACAGTGACAGAGCTTTCAGTCTATCCATGCAGGTCATGGTTTGGAGGCCCTGTATTTTCTTGGTGAAAAACTTCTGTGATCTCTCACACTGCTGCAGGTGTCTGGTAGGTACATGCAGAAGAGAGCACTGAACTCTATTAATGGTGTAATGAGGGCTGACTCAAATGCAGTGGAGTCATAACATACCTAGACCTGGATGAGATCCCTTTACTTATGTGATGCACAGTATAGAAGGCCATCCTTACTACTGTGGAAACCTGGTGGTCGAAGTTCAGATTGCTATCTACCTGTGTTCCTAGATCTCACACCACTAGGTTTGAACTGGGGGGGGGGGTGCTGTCAATACTGTAATTACCAGGGAATTCCAGTTTGCCAAAATGGATAATAATGTACTTTTTTGCATCTAGTTTTAGACCATGGCTTTGGCACCAGTCATTTGCCAATGTTAGCCCCTTCTGTACTATGTTACATCTTTGAGAGACTCAATGATTGCACCCAATTTTCAACCATCAGCAAACTTGGTAAGCCAAAGACCATTTACTGTAGCCTGGACTTCTGAGAAATAGATTCTAAACAGGAAAGGGCCTAGCACAGATCCTTATGGTATGTCACTGGTGATGGGTCTACTGATAGAGGTGGAGTCATCAGCTCTGACAGTATGTGTTCTGTTAGTGAGCCAGTTGGCTATGCATCTAGTGACATAAGGGTTAATCCTCAGCTGGGACAGTTTCTTAATGATACATGAGTAGAGGATTGTGTCAAAAGCCTTACCTAGGTCAACATTGACAATGTGCACCATCTTACCTTCATCCAGGGTTTTGGTGACTTTCTCAAAGAAGTCTACTAGATTTAATAAGCATGATCTACCCTTAATGAAGCTAAGGTCACCTGTGTCCTAGTTGATAAGATCTGTGATCATTTTTTCCATGGCCTTGCAGATGAGGCTGGTTAGACTTATTAGTCTATAGTTCCCAGGGTCAGTTGATGGGCCCCCTTTGTACAAGAGGTTTACTGTTGCTGTTCTCCACTCTGCTGGAACAAAGCCAGTTCTCAGGCGGCTATGATTAAATAGAATGCCAAGTGGGACACTAGGTCCTGTTTTAGATTGCTTAATAAGCAACCTAAAATGTTATCTGCTCCCATTGAGGTCATATTTTTACCCTTGGAGAGCACAGATACGACCTGATCTCTAGAGATACTAGGCAGAGGACTGGTGTCAGGTTTGCTCTAATGTATGGCTGGTGGGGACAGAGGGGTGAAGTTTACACCAGATTTGTCAGCTAGCAGGTTGGCAATTTCCTCCGGTATAGTATGAGTGGTACCAAGTACTACCAGTTTGGCACATAGTTGGGCATTACCTTTTTGATTTTGGATGTAGTTAAAGAATGCCTTATGATTATCCTTAGCTAGGGATGCTATTTTACCTTCATAATTAACTTTAGAGGACTTTACAAGATTTCTGACTGGCTTGTTCAAGCTGTGGAGGGAATTCTTCCTCTGCGGAGTCAGTTCCCTTTTGTTCTTAGACATCAGTTTCTTCCTTTTGTTATATAACCTGTTCATACTTAAGGTCCACCAAGGTGACTTGTTTTTTTAGGAGGACCTGGTTTTAATCTGCTCAGATATAACCAAGGCTATACAGCTGCTTAAGTGTTTATACAATGCATTTGTATACACCTGTGCATAGGAGCTATTGTTGTCTGTGATTGTGGGAATATAAAACTTTTTATACCTATCGCTTAGTAGGGTGTAGTTTGCTTTGGAAATGTTTTTTTTGCTCCTGTGGTGATGACAGGTTCAATACTTACTTCGAACATGACTGATTTATGGTCCGACCTTACCAGGGAGGGTATCACACAGGGGGAGTGCACCCATGTTGGTGAATACTACTATGTCTAGGACATTTGAGCCCCTTGTTGGGGTGCATATCTGTTGTGTGTGTGTGTGTGTGTGTATATGTATGTATGTATATATATATATATATATATATATATATATATATATATATATATATATATAAAGAGAGAGAGAGGAGTGTCGTACACAAAACTGAATATTCATAGCCTTGAACATCAAAACTCAGATCTAAAAAAAGTTTGACACTCAAAATACTGAAAATGCAAGAAAAACAGTCAAACCTAATTTGTAATAATAATATAAGCAGACTCATCAAAAAACTTGTTCCCTTGCTCTGCACTACAGGACAATATAAATAACTAGCATTAGACTTACATATTCTATAAACTAGCATGTGCGGGGGGGGTCCATGGCTAACATTCAATACTCTACTGAGCAACACATCAAAGTGTGATTGCTAGTATAAAATGGACACTGAAAAAGTAACTACCAAAACTCACTGTTCCACTGTTAAAATTATTTTTTCTGGCTTCTACCCTCCATTGTGGGAGTGCTGTACTTCCATAGCCCCCTGTTACTTAAAAATACTAACTCCAAGATTACTGTATCTCAGAGAAGTCTCCAAGATACCACAGTCTCGATCTTTAAACAAAAAAGAACAAGTTGTATACTTGCAATTACGTATGTTAGAGTGCTGATTATAAATAAATTGCAGCAACAAAAAAATTAAAACAAACTGAAATAAATAAAACAAAATCCACGTCAGCAGAACCAGCAGCAAAAAATCCAATGTTAAGTGTTTTATTAACATCCACTTTTCGTTCAAAAAGACTGAACTTCTTCAGACAGACATCAAACGGTAGCAAATCTAAAAAAACTCCTTAAATACACAATTAACAACGCATAATACATTTGAATGGACCAACCAACTGGTTAAAACTCACTGACATCAGTGTGTGGGGAAAAAGCTGATCTCAAAACTTCTTAAAGTACTACTGCATACAAAAGTCGAATCTATGAAAAATGTGTTTTAAAAACAAAACAAAATGGAAATATATATAAACATAAAATGTTTAAAATGTTTGAAACCAAAAAACATAGTATATAAAACCGTTTTAATGACAAAAGGTAAAAAGTAAAAAATAATAAATGAAAAGTAGTAATAATAAAATTACCTCTGCATACTTCTAAGTTTCAAAATGCAAGCTAAACTTACTCTGTCATTGTGACCTGGAAGTCTATATGAACAGAGTTTCAGCTGCCAAATCACTTCTAGGCGCTCTAATAATAGTTGGAAAGGACCCCCCCTGATGTCAAAGGAAACCTGTCCTAACACCCTAAAAGTAAAACTGTGCTGAGGGTGGTCATTAACATGTTTCTCCAAAGCATTTTCACACTTGTTTTTCCTAATACAGTATAAATGCTCATAGATTCTTTCATTAAAACCTCTGTCAGTCTTGCCCACATAAAACGCTGGGCAAGATTGGCAGCAAGCCAAATAAACAACCGATCGAGATTGAATCAGTTGAATCTACCAACAGTGGAGAAAGAAGACCCAGCAATTTTAAAGCTGGAACCAGTGGCAATATGCCTACACATGTTACAACTCTCACATTTGAAAGTGCCCTCTATTCTAACACGAGTGTTTTTGAACGAAAAGTGGATGTTAATAAAACACTTTACATTGGATTTTTTGCTGCTGGTTCTGCTGACGTGGATTTTGTTTTATTTATATAAATAAATTGCAGTTAAGCCTAGCCTGTATGTGTGCTTGTGTATGTATATATATCTACATATATATATATAAATACGTACACACGAGTATATGACACTTTTGTCATATGCTTATATAAATAAAAGTACAAAAGAGCAAAACTACTTAATCTTCAGCTAGAAAAAGGCAAAAAAAAATAACATTATTTTTTGCAGGGGGACAAACACCCATCTGCTAATTATATTCACCAACTCGAGATTGCATTACAGTAGAGGAAGGGCAAATTCCCTACTCCCCGTTATACCTTGATATCACAAGGAAGAAAAGCCAGCAATGTGTGATCAGATGATTTTCTTTAAACTGTATTTTTATTTTTCATTGTGATGATTTAGCAACTTGATGAACTGAATGACGTGTGTGTGTGTGTGTGCGTGCATACCTATATATATATATATATATATATATATATATATATATATATATATATATATATATCCCTATCTAAACATCGAATGATCCCACAAGCAAATGTTATAACATTGAACTGGGAACATCAAAAAACCCAGAACATCAAACAAAAAAGCCTTTATTGTACAGTATTACGATACAGTGGGGATTGTGATTTTGCTCTTTTCCTAACTGTAGCATGATCTCAGACTTTGTATATATAATTAGCAGGAGTATGGGAGTCTGGGTGTGGGGTGTCCTTGCAAAAAAATCAGGTTTTGTGTTTCTTGTGTAGGTTTCAATGTTTCCAGTTCAATGATAGTGTTCAGTGTTGTGAAAGTTCAATGTTTAGAAATAGAACCAAAGATATATATATATATATATATATATATATACACACACACACACATATATATGTACACACACACATATATATGTACTGCAACACAAAGGAACAGTACGCTGGATACACTGAATCTTTTAATAATGTAGAAACTTTTGGCAGCAAAAAGTAGAATGGACAATAATATCCAAAGATATATATATATATATATATATATATATATATAAAAATACGCATGTGTGTGTGTGAATACTGTTGTATAAAGTATGTATGTGTGTGTGTGTGTGTGTGTGTGTGTGTGTGTGTATATATATATATATATATATATATATATATATATATATATATATATATATATATATATATATATATATACACATATATGGGTTCATGACAAATAGTCAAAACTCATTTCATCAAACAAAACTGTAAGAAAAACAAACTTACTGAAAAAGAAAAAAAGTGCTTTTCAGGGGGCAACCCCCACCCCCTTTGCACCCCAGCATCCCTTAATATACCAACTCTAGAATTGCACAATACTGAGGCAAGGGGAAACAATTCTCCTATATTCAGCAGACTTGCAAAAATACTAGTCTTCCACTAACTCTATTCAGTCTGTATTCCATTCAGTTATGTTACTCATCATGAAACACATGCAGATTGTCAGCTGACCAAGTAACATATAGCCATTTGTGTGTGTGTGTGTGTGTGTGTGTGTGTGTGTGTGTGTGTGTGTGTGTGTGTGTGTGTGTGTGTGTATATGTATATATATATATATATATATATATATATATATATATATATATATATATAAGAGAGTGATCAGCAGCTTAATTCCAGCTCTCCCAGTGTAAATAAGAGCCATTAATATTGTCAGCTTGGGTAAAATTTATTACTGGCTATTAAGTATGCTTCCTGGATGATGCTAGCCGAAAGGAAATTTAGAAAACGTGAAAGAATATCAACCAGAAATGGTGAAGAGAAAATGCTGGCTAGGAAGAACCTGCAGCTGCTTAGCAAAATGCAGTTAAAGCTTCGGCTTTAGTTCAAAAAATGGTTTCAACTAACTTACAGGAAGAAATAAATCAAATTTACTTGGCGGTAATTAAAATAAATGAAGCATTGAAGGAATACATCAACTCAAGTAATAAAAGTCTGGAAAAAATAGAAGAACCTTTAACTAGCTATTCACATGAACTGGTAAAACTGCAAACATCAGAGACTGAAATAAAGAAAAGGCTTCGCAAGAAGAGCTGTTTCAGAAATTATAGAGTTAGAAGAGAGAATACCCAGAGAAAACCTGAAATTTTCTGTCATACCAGAGAAACTGGAATGATCAGACTGTATTAATTTTATGAAAGCACAAATAAGTAACTGGAGTGATACTCCACAGCAGGATGTGTTAATTCAAAGGGAACATCGTGTGATGCTCCAAACCAGGCCTTGAGAAAGCATCCAAGATCTATATTAGTAAAGATACAATCATACCAAAAGAATGAGTTGATCCTGAAAAAAACTGTGGCAGAAGGGAAAAGTATTAAAAGTTGGAGGCAGAGTTTTGTGGAAAATTATGATTATTTGCTGTACACAAAAAAGAGGCACATTTAATCCAGCAGTCAGGCAATATAGACAGGCAGGTGTGAGATTCACACTGCTGTCTCTAGATGTCTTAAGAATATTTTTCCTGGAGGATCAAAGACATGCTTTGGATGCAGAACAGGCTAAGGAGGAAATACAAAACTTTATCCAACAAAAGGTGAGCCAGAAACAGAATGGAACTCTGTTTCTCATTCTTCTGACACTAAAGCTCATAGAAAGACTTTGCCAGGTAAACCTTTTTCCATGTTCCAAAAGAAAATGCTTGAGAGACAGAAACAAAAGAACAGATACTGACTAGAATAATCAGGAATACCCAGGACTTGAATCAGAGCCTGGTGTTGAGAGATGAAGATGAACAGGAAGAAGGCCAACAACATCCAAATTAGTGAATAAATGGAAGACTATAAAGCATCAGTCACATTTGTGAAATATGGCTTTGCAAGAAAAAGTGGAAGAGAAAGACTGCACTTTTGCTGACTTTTTTTAACTTGTGGGTGGACTGTAAAGCATATACTACACTTTCTCATTATCTCTGAAGAGGATGCATGTCAGTTTTTTAAAAGACAGCAAAATTAAGAAAGCATCTGGTCCAGATGGTTTCACCCTCCTGTTTAAAAACCTGTGCTGATCAACTGGCTCCTGTTTTTACTCAGATCTTTAATAAATCATTAGAGCTGTGTGAAGTTCCCTTATGTTTAAAACAAGCCACAATCATTCCAGTGCCTAAAAATGTAGTATAACAGGAATGAATGACTACAGGCCTGTTGCTTTGACATCAGTGGTCATGAAGTCTTTTGAGAGGCTGCTGTTAGTTCACTTGAAAGATATTGCAGCTCCCTTGTTAGACCCACCCCCTTCAGTTTGTTTATCAAGAGAAACTGTCAGTGGATGATGCAGTTAATATGGGCCTGCACTATATCTTGCAACATCTTGACAACCCAGGGACATATGCAAGGATTCTGTTTGTGAACTTAAGCTCTGCATTTAGTACAATAATTCCGGAACTTCTACATTTCAAATGCTCCCAGCTTTCTTTTCCTGTTTCCACCTATCAATGGATCACCAGTTTTCTATCCAATAGGAAACAGCAGGTGAAACTGGGGACATTTACATCTAGCTACAGCACGATCAATACAGGTGCTCCCCAGGGATGTATGCTCTCCCCACTGCTATTCTCCCTCTACACTAATAACTGCACCTCTAAGGTCCCCTCTGTCAAGCTTATTAAATATGCGGATGATACAACTATCATCAGGCTTATCAGGAATGGTGATGAGTCTGCATACTGACAGGAGGTTGAGCAGCTGTCCCTTTGGTGTAGTCAGAATAATCTGGAGCTGAACACTCTGTGGAGATGACAGTGAACTTTAGGAGTCATACTACAATATTATCCCCTTCTTTATATTTAATACTGTCAGTTGTGGCATCCTTCAAGTTTTTGGGATCTATAATAAAGTGGGAGACCGATGTAGGGTCTATCATAAAAAAGGCACAACAGCAAATGGACTGTCTGCGACAACTGAGGAAGGTTAAACTCCCACAGGAACTGTTGATTCAGTTCTGTACAGCAGTCATTGAGTCTGTTCTCAGCTCATCCATAACAGTGTGATTTGGATCTCTGTCTAATCATGACAAAAATAGATTACATTGAATAGTCAGGTCTGCCAAAAATATCACTGGTGCTAGTTTGCCCACCTTACAGAACCTGTACTCTTCCAGAGAAATGAAAAGGGCAGGGAAAATCATCACCGACCCTTCACATCCAGGCCACCATCTTTCTGAACTATTACCATCGGCCAGGCTTCATAGATCAATACGCACCAAAACAAGCAGATATAAGAACAGTTTTTTTCCCACGGGCCATCAAGTTCATTAATGGTTAACTCAGCTTATTAGGCTGGGGTATTCTTTTTCCCAAGCATCTGAGAATTCTGCAGTATTGTTTATATATTGTTATTACTTGTTTCTTTCAGAGTTTATTTCAGTATTTCTTTCACGGAGTTGCACTTTGTACCTGGTATGTATGTGTATATACATATATATATATATATATATATATATATATATATATATATATATATGCATATTTACTTTTTTTTATCTTGTTCTTGATAGTTGCATGTATGTCATTTGTCTTGTTCTTAGTTGTATGTATGTCGTTTATGTAATTCATACTTTGAGAGTCATTGAAACCGGAGTCAAATTCCTTATATGTGCTCATACTTGGCCAATAAATGTGATTCTGATTCTGATTCCGATGTTTAGAAGCACACTAAAATGGAAAAAAATAACAGTAAATGAAACAGTTTTTGTTCATATTAGTATTTGTATAAAACATTTCATAACATACACTGCATGTTATATAGTAAAGCAGTATTGTACAGTGTGTCAAGGATATTTTAAATGATGGGGAGTATTTTCAGTGATTGTTGTATGTGTTAAAGAAATTAAAGTAAACATACTTTTTTAGTTGTAAGAAGTAAAGGTTTTACAGTACCAAAAGAGAAAAAAGGCTGGAGAGAATCAAGTTTGAGTTAGTATGCTGTGATCTTGGGCTACTGGTGTAGGGGTGCGGTATAAAAGTAGTGCACTAATTATATTATATGTAGAACTAAGATGATTTCTCTTATTTTTACAAAGAGAACAAAAATACCAAAGATCTACTTATTGAATGCAGCTAGTGATAATTCCTTCCTGTCCAAAGCAGAGCAACTCCTTTCATCTCCACTTTCTTTTTTAAGATTTTTTGAAAACTTTGCAATTCTTTTTTAATATCATGACCTTTGCTTTAATTTTTAGCAAGAAGCTTTAAGTATATTGGGTGCAGGGGAATTGCAGAAGCTTACCAGGAGTGTAGATAAACCTTTGGTGGTACATCAAAAGTGAAGATAAACACAATGTAGCCATATGGTATACAAAATACATGTTTAAGCTCACTTTTATATATCTGCACGTGTGTATATTTATGTTTTATGCATGTATGTTTAAAATTTCCAAATTCGGCACTAAGCAGCCTTTGTAGAATCTGCTTATGAACAACTTCATATTGCAGCAGTTAAATCACTCACCCTGTTAATGACTTTTTAAAACTATTAGTTTTAAAAATGAATAAATTGCTAATTTTATGCATTTTCCTGTTAAAATTTGAAAATAAATAGTAAATGGCTTTTCATGTGACGTAGTAGAAATATGACCTGATTGCATGTTGAAACAAATATTACTTTGTATCTGACAATTTTCATGATTGCTTGTATTGTTATCTACTGTAATATACTTTGGAAAACAAATAAATATGGAAGAAAAATGGATAAATTGCTTATACTGTAAATATATAACTAGCAGTATGATTTTCAGTTATGTGTTCTTTAATAAATTAACTAAATAAATTTGCCTATTATGCTAACATTATTACCCTCTTTTATGTTTTTTTTAATTATTCCACCTCACATTGTATCTTTCCCAAAAGTGATACGCTTCATTCAATCATTTTTTACAAATACTGGATAAGGATAAATTGTTAAAGTTGAAGTCAATTACAGATCTCAAACACAGCAGTGAAGGAAACTACTGAATGCATACAATAATACTATACATTTCAAATCTACTAATAATAATGCTAAACCATAAATGCAGCAACTCCAGCAAGTTAAGAGAAACTAAGCAAACATAAAATATGGATTTTCAGTAAAAATGGAGTAACACTAGCTTGATTGTGATCTTTCCATTTAAAATGGTATTTATGCCATAACAGAGCTTACCATGTAAGATACCACAAAACAGTTATTTATTGATTATCTTGAGAGTATGCTGGATTTTAATTAATGTGAAAAGTAAGTATTGCATTATTTCTGCATTGTTTATGAGATAAATTACAGGAAAATAAAATCATATGGTGAATAATTAAATCAAAATGTCATAAGCACATCATGGTTTTAGTGTTTTAATCTGTAGCCATAAAAATGCTTTTCCATTACTGCACAGGAGGGATGCCTGCTTCTGAGATTAGTCTGCTTCAGTGCATGCCTGGTGGATGCAGATCCCACCTCACTGCAAGTAGGAGCATTATTTGCTGTCACTAGAGTTGTATTTCAGCATATGTCAGCAGGTCTATAAATTAGAAGTTACATAACCGTTGAAGTATAATTGCATGCAGACTTTTTATGACTTTCAGAACTATCAAAGATAGGAGACAGGAGCTGTGGAATCTAACTTGACAGTATGAGTACTCTGAGGAGATATAAACTGTATCATTACTTGTTATCATTGGGTAAACTCATTTCCCTCTGGAATTTATTGATAAGAAACTCTCAGAGGCCTCAGTTATGTAAATAAATAGTAAAAGATGTATATACATGCTATACGCTATCAGCAGGTGGAGCTGTATCATTCTAGATTAAATTCATGTTCTTATGTAAGCAGAAGCTTACATAAGTAAAAAAATACTTTTGAAATACAGTCTTATGAACAGCAAATATAACTGGTCTGTGTACACATATACATTTTGTTCAGTAAATACTGAGCAGTATTTGGATTTACCTCTGGTCCACAGTCTTATATGTATATTCTTAAACATTCAATTAAAAAAAATGTCAAAGAATAAATGTCAGGGTTAAATTCTTAGGTGTTTCTGGATCTAATTCTGCTGGCTGCTCATAATACAGGGTGCAGTTGTTAAGGTAGTGCTTACAACCATCAGCCATGTTTCTGTCCTCCAAATGGATGTGACTTATTCCAACAGATGAACTGCAGTCTGATAAAATATGCATTATATGCTTGGATGAGAAGAATCTTAAAAGCTGACTGTCCAGTTGTGTTTCATAGTTAGGACATTCATTACCATGGCTAGCAATCAAAATTTTGTATAATTTTATTTTATATATTAGATCCAGTGCATAATTGCAAAATCATCTGAACCAGCACCATAGAGTTGCAGGTTTTTTCCCTGACTACACCCCATATGTCTGACCTGGATTTCACCAACTGTACGGGTGCTACAGCACTAGGGAAGGATGAGAATGAGAAGCTGAGGTTGGCTTGCCCATTACAACAGAAGGAATCTGAAGACCTGCTACAAGGAAAGCCCCACTAATGTTTTCCCTTGCAAAGGGTTTGGTGGAGTGTAAGCCTGGGCAGCAAGTAAATCCACTTCAGCTGAGCATCTCAGTAGGGGAAAGTAAGCAAAATGCAGCATCTCCCTGTACCTGACTATTTCATATTGTCTGCTAGCTTACAGGAGGAGGGCTATTGGGTAACATCAACCCCCCACAAGATGATGGCCATTGTCTCCAGCTTTCACCTTTCATTCCTTGGTTCTAGAAGAAGGGAGGAGTAAATGGACTGACAGGAAACATGTTTTGATGACTGTCAAGGAATGGGAATAGTAGCCAGAAAAATTAAAAATAAAACCAAAATAATTATAGATCCTTCAGGATGCCCAGTATTGTAAGGGATTTTCAAGTATTGCACACATAAGGTGTGATAGAAACCTAAGGTATAGCTGTACTGCATAATAAAAGCTAACCTTTCGCATGCCTTCCTGTGATGTCTTTGTAAATCCAAAAGACCTGCTTGCCTAAAAAGCAATAAATGCAATGGTAACATCACACAAGAACATCTGTCTATGTTGATAAGCTGCAAAAAAGCAAAAATGTTGTTATTAGGTTTGAGTTACTGTATAATAGCAATAAAGCACTCCATGCTTTTGTTATTCTGTTATAAAAATTCAGTTTGGGGAGATCAGAATAGTTATTTTCATGTTGGACATTGGCCTTCCCAGGGATAATGGAGTGTGATATTACCCAGCAATGCATACCCTGTCATGCTATGTTGCTTACATGTAACTCTATGTCACATATTTGCTAGGTATATGTGAGACAACATTGTATTTCTAGTATGTTGTGATCTCAGTAGTTAGGTGTTTCTATATATCTTTAATCAGGATGTGAAGCAGTAGCTTACTGGCTTAATAAATGGTTTATAACACGTGCATTAGTTGTTAGCAATACAAAACTATTTTGGATAAACATTTTCTGCTGGCAACAGTAGAATAATTGAATTAAATATGGATTAGAGGGGATTAAAAGATGACATTTTTAATGGTACCCATTGTGATGATAGTATAATCCAGGAGACCCATCATGATGGTTCTTAATTAAAAAGCTTTCATAAAATGATTGCATGATGGGGAATAACTGAATTAGTAAACCTATAACTGCTACAGTGTTATGTATTAACTCAGAATCTTGATGTTTGCAAAACATCTATGGTACTGTCATTCAGGAGATGCAGGAAGACAGGTTCTAAGAGACTTACTCTCCTATCTACAAAACAGAGTGAGTGATTTAAACTGAGAGTTATCATCTAGAATCTGGCCCAAGGTGGGATCCCAAAAGATCTTTCAGTACACTTCTCCAGGTTGTGAAATTTTAAAGGGGTGCACCATGTATGATGATGGCATCTGCAAATCCATGCAGAAAATTAGCTCTCAGGTTTCTGGAGTGATTTATTGGACTGTATCATGAAAGCTCATCTGGTGCACAGAGAAAATAGACAGTTTCAAATGCTCTTATCATATCTTGTATACCTCTTTAATTGCTTCAAAACTTGGAGTAACAGTGAAAAATGTTTTGGAATCCCACCCATAGCAATATACACCACCACTGAGTGGCTTCATAAAATGACTTGCACTTTTGGGAACAGGATGAGTTAATAAACCTAGATCTGCTACAATGGTGCAACAATCAGCACATGAAGAGCTCTCACAATGTAAAGCATTGTGATGGTTGCACTAGCTTTCACCCAATGGATTTTTTGTCAGTGCACACAATGCTGACTAAAACCTATCAAAGCACAATTCCTGAACAAAAAAGAACACTAAAATATGGACCCCCCCAGAATCCATGTCAAAAAGCCATTTCAGAGTTTTGATGTGTTGCGATTCTCAAACCCACATTTAGAAATTGCTGATATAATCATTTTAATGTATCAAAGAAAATGTAATAAAAATAGAGTGCTAATATCGAAGCAAGATTAAGGCGGGGATTCACAAAGAACAACTTGTGCTGCATATATAAGACAAGTTGCACTGCTGCTTTAGGATGTGATTCATATTCATGCAGATCTGCTGTACTGTTACATGTAATTAAAAGGGAATTTGCATTAGTATGAATCACTCAGCTGGGTCAATTTAACAACCCCTCAACTGACTGATTACCTGCTTGTGCAATTAGGTAGCACAGGATGACCGCACACAGCCATGCAGTGCGCCCCAGCGAGCACACATACACACACACGTGCGCGCGTGCGCGCGCACACACACACACACACACACACACACACACACACACACACACACACACACACACATATGGCTGGCACACATTCACACTTTACTGTACTGAAGTGCATAGGTATATGCAGCTAATGTAGCATGCACTCTTAAGCACTTTGTGCACTGCTCTGCACAGGGGTTGCCTAGTACAGATGTATATGAATCACTATATTATGTAATGTTCCCTTGACAGCAGTACACTGGGATGCTAATGCAGTCCATTAGCATATCTGAACTAACCCCCACTGCCACACTACATAATAGTAATGAACCTCATGTTGATCAGTAGAGCATTTTGCAGCAGAGAGCTCTGTAAATTGGGGCAGCCTTGCCTAATGTACAAGACACCTTGCATGGCTTTACATACTAAGAAGCTGTCTAAAAATCCCAGCCAGTGTCTTCTTCCTGGCCCAAATACTTATTTACAAGCAGATTTGACAATGTGCATCCCCTGTAGCATGCAGTTCAAAGTAGCATCGTTTTAATGAACCAATGATGTTACAAAAACGTTTATCAAAGTTTTGGACTACGTGTTCTTTTGTAGTTCAAAAGTTTCTTAACTATGATAATTTGCTATACAGTACCTTTGATGGTTAAATAAGTTATTAATTCCAGAAGGAAGAATCCTGTATTTCAAAGGTTAAAAGACGTTTGTAACTTATATCTCTGGTGATCCATTTAAAAATATTAAATTGTTAAATTGTCTTGAATGTTGTGCATTATTTTACTGATTCAGTTATTGGGCTGCTACTGCTATCTGTTATTCATCCCTAGAAGTAGTCTCTGGCTCCTCACTATGAGTTTTTCTCACCAAATTAAATTTTTGGTAAACAAACATTTAGGTGCATATAAAATAAGTTATAGTATAACTCAGAAAAAATTGTCATTGGTCAACATCTGACATTTGCATGAAGAATGAATAAAGAGCAATAACATTTGTACTTTATTGATAACAACATATGTGTGAGCTGACTGGAAAAGGTTTAGTTCTAAGGAAATATTTTCATATTTTATGCACTGTACTGAGAGGTGTAGTTTAAAATTCTGAAATAGGTAGTTTCCTTCCCATGAATTGTAAAATCAGCTATCTAGCTAAACAAGTGAGTTAGAAGGTACATTATATAAAAACTCTTTCTAATAGTTGGTCTGCGACTTACAGCAGGTAACAGTAGCAGAGCTGAGTCCTCTGCCATTAAGTGAAGCAACTGAAATCTTTCTTATTAACAATTTTTCTTGGTGAGGATATCCATCATTCTGCTCAAAATGTACACCTGTGTGTATATGCTGAAATGGAAATGCATCCGAAATAAGCATACATATACTGTAGCACAAAGCTTCACAAACATTAATATCTATATATATATATATATATATATATATATATATATATATATATATATATATATATAATATATATATATATATATATATATATATATATATATATATATATATATATATATATATATATATAAATGCATAATGGTAAAGTGATACAAATCCTATACAGCAATGCCACAAATTTTCTATTGCATTTTAGTTTCTAGGAAGTGTGATGCTTTTTGTGTCCCTTTTGTTAAGAACCATTTTCCAGTCCCAAGGTTACTTTACAGTACATACAGTCATTTTAGTCTTGATTTTGGAAATGGTAGACATCACATTAGACATCACATTTTGTGAGGTGCTCTGAATGAATGTGTGAGCTACTATTTCTTTCTGAGTGCAAACATTAAAAAATGGCAAAATTCTAAGGTGCAGCCTTTGGCTGAATGAATCTTTGTAACTTCAATGGTACATAGTATTTTTGCCATGGGTGTTTATTGTGTTGTTTTCATATTTATATTTAATGAATAAATGGAATGAAGGCATGCCTACCTTTTGTAATTTGATACTACATATGTGTAAAAATTTCTGGATGTTCAAAAAATGCATTTGGGCATAGATTTGAAAAACAGCAGATGTCACACTCATGGAGATGGCTTGCAGAAGTATATGTTTTGAAAGTCTGGAAGCAGAATATTAAATGCAGGCTAGCAAGGTGATTTTTCAAAGTTTTAGCTCCGGTTTTTCCTTATGAAATTATAAACATTCCTCATGAACAAAGCTATTAAAAGCTGTTATAGGAGAGGTACACAAAAATGAACTGCCTGGTGCAAATTTGCAAGGCCCTTCTGTTAGTTTGCATTGTGGCATACTTTTGATGTACTGGCACTGTGATTCATAACCATTCAGTCTGACCTGATATAAAAAATCAAATCAGAAACTGATATAATGGTTTAGTACCAGTTTATATTATGCAGTTTTGTATATCTTAGTGGAATCATGCTAATGAGTCTTTTGTTGTGTTTTTCTGAGCTTGCTAAGGAACTTAATTCACGTGGGAAAAGAGCCCCATGATAACTTCAGGGACTTCAGTGTGACATGAAAGGTTATTTTCCTTTACTGGTGGTTAGTAGTAGAGGAAGAGGGATGCTTTGCCTTTGGTTACTTTTCATTTAGGCATCCTAGCATGCATTGAATGCTACAAGGTTACACCAAGCATTCAGCAGCAGGAGTCAGGACAGCTCTTCAAAATATAAGTAGCATGCTAATAAGATGCTTAAGCAGCATGTCTGACATGTTTTTGAATTGTTCTGGTATGCTGAGTATCAGAGTGGGAAGAGGTTGAGAGTTCTTGGACACCTCACCACTTATAACACTACAGGAGATGGGAGGGATACTCCTGAACAAGGAGTAGCACATTTATATGTACAAGAAGTAGATGTGAGGTTCTCATTGGACAACTGGCATGACTGCAACAGTTAATGAGAGCTAAACAATGATCAGCATTGCTATATATGCTATAGAGGTAAGAGAGGAAAGATTAGTCAATAAGTGTTATTGTGCAGATATTCTAAGGAATTAAGGACCCAATAGCACCAATGGTGACCTGAAAAATACCCCCTTAGGCAGCTGTTGCCTTGGTGTTGGGTGTAATACCAAAAGCAGAGGAAAAAATGGAGACTTTCTGATCAAGGGGAGGCTTCATGGCTAGCAGGCACAGGGCAAAAAAACAACTATGAAAAAATGTCTGTACCATCCACACACCTTCATGCCTTATGTGACCCCCCCCCCCACCACAGGACCAGTAAATCAAGGAGCCTCAATCCTCACCACTAGCATCAGTGGGGGGGGACGTGCACTGAGAGGATGACAAGTACACATACAGTATTTCCAGATTCAGCTCTGCATCAAGTGCAATTTCCCTTAAGAACACACAGATACCACAGTAGTCCGGGGCTGGTTTCTCACTCTTTCTCCAGATCCCCAATAAGACTCCCCACTGGCACAGCTATAGAGTTGAGATCTCAGCTGAGTGACCACGCTACGACCTCCAGCACCCTCTCTGTCTAACCAGTGCTTTGTGTCCCTGCCCAAGTACCTGACGCATACACTCTTTGAGGTTTGATTTATATATACATACCTGGGAAACTCTGGCACAGGTTTACTAGCTATGCCCCCTTCTGCCCAGACTATAAGGTAATTACCACTGCCACCAGTCAACTCCTTATCAGCTACTTTATTTAAAACAACATTGCAGGACAGTCTCAAATAAATAAAGAAAAATATCTAAACTAAACTTTATTAAATTCCTGACTGAATCTAAGAGAATTATACTATAACCTAAGAACTGACTAACAGAGGAAGGCAGATGTGGTGAATGGATCTTCTAGTTGTTGTCAAGTCCAAGACAGAATGCAGAATGCTCTATCTCTCTAAGAGACTTCTCAAATTAATATCTCAAATATTACTGATGGGATAACTTGCAGAATGACATCAGTTCTTGTCATGTGACTGCTAGTTCCCAGGCCAAACAGCCATTGATGAAGCTGGCAGTATTTAGCATCCCCATGTAAAAATATGCAGACAAGGGCTTCTCCTCTGATCTCTGGCAGATGCTGGAAGTCATAAAATAATTGCATTCCTTCATGTTTTTAAGACTAGTAATTATGTCACCCTAATGACATTACAGAAAGTTTCCTAATACAGACAATGTGTCTCTTACTGTATTGAAAACTGAAAGATGCCATCTTTTATGGTCTAGCCATAAAGTAATTTAATTTCAGTTATTTTTCTGAAGTTAACATCCTGTATTCCAGTTTCCACTGTTAAAATATATACATGTAACCAGTTACAATAGTGCATGTACATTTCTGTTCTCTTCCAGTAGAGCACACTGTGGCTACATTTCAAACAGCACTCTGCAAATACCCTTTTCAACACATGCATCTGCACAAGTAGTTTGATGTACACATGATATACAGTTGTAATACATTTGTAACACAAGCATCTTGTATAAATCATTTCAATATTCACCAATGACATATAATTATTTACAAAATTCCAACTAGCTGGGCTGGCAGTAACTCCTTTCATGACACTTCTTCCCCCCTTCGAAGACTCAAGCTAGTTTTTCAAGTGACCCTTGAGAAACGTTGCTTGAGAGGGATGAACCTATCTGGGAATACCTTACCCCATTCCCTCTTTTGAGAACCCATCTGTGTTGGCATTGCTGACTCCCCTACGGTGCTGCACTGTCATATCATTTGCCTGCAACCCTAAGCTCCACCTTAGCAATTTGGCATTTTGCTGGCTGGCTCGATGTAGCCATGTTAAGAGATTGTGGTCTGTAACTACACTGAATTTCCTTACATACAGATAAGGCTGAAGTTTCTGCATTGCCCATACTATGGCTAGACATTCCTTTTCCACAGCTGCATAGCATTCCTCCCTGGGTTGGAGACTACAGCTGACATATACCACTGGATGCTCTTCTCCCTCTGAGGAAACATGGCTGAGTACAGCCCCCACCCCTTGGTTTGAAGCATCTACCTGCACAACAAATTCTTTGCTGTAATCTGGACTGGCTAACACAGGGGGTCTCCCCAAAGCTCCTTTAAGCTTTTGGATTGCCTGCTCACATGCTGGGGTCCACACTAACTTATCTGGCCTGTTTTTCCTAGTCAGGTCTGTGAGGGGAGCAGCTATGGTACTATAATTGGGGACAAACTTTCTGTAGTACCCTCCTGTCTCTAAGAATGCCCTCACCTGCTTTTTGGTAACATGGGCAAGCCATGCCTGAATGGCTTCCACTTTGGCAGGTTCTGGCTTGATCTTACCACTCCCCACTCTGTCCCAGGTAGGAGACCTCTGCCATACCCACCTGACACTTACTGGCTTAATGGTCAAGCCTGCCCTCTGTAGTCTGCCCAGCACCTCCCCGACATTCTGACAGTGCTCTTGCCAGGAATGGCTGTAGATGGCAATATCATCCAGGTAAGCATGGGTGAAATCTCCTGCTAGGATAAGAACTACTAGCCTCTGGAAAGTCACTGGGGCATTTTTCATCCCAAAGGGCATATTCGTGAACTCATACAGGCCGAAAGGAGTCACAAGGGCTGACGTCTCTCTAGCGTTGGGAATCAAGGGCACCTGCCAATAGCCCTTGGTAAGATCAATAGTTTTAAGATACTTAGCCCCACCCAGCTGCTCTAGGGCTTCATCTGTCCTTGGCATGGGGTAAGCATCTGACTCTGTGTGACTTATTTAATTTCCTGTAGTCTACACAGAACCTGGTGCTGCCATCCTTCTTCAGTACCTGCACCACTGGGGAGTCCCAGGGACTGCTGGACTCCCAGATTACTCCCAGTTCCAACATTTCCTGTAGCTCCTCCCTCAGAGTCTGTTTGACTCTGTCTACCACCCTATAAGGGGCCTGCTTGATGGGCCTTTGGGGTCCTGTATCTACATGGTGCTGCACCAGGTGGGTACTCCCTGGTTTCCCAGTGAACATGCCCCCAAACTTCTGTAACACTGCTCACATTTCTTGAACCTGGGTAGGGGATAGCTGCTGGAACATTGCTAGCCCTTCCACTGAGGTGTCAGACCGAGCCTCACTGAGGAGATAAGTCATAAGATCACCCTCAGACTCCTCGTGCCATCCACTCCAAATACTAAGCCCAAGGGCCTCTCTGTCATGGTAAGGTTTCATTATGTTAACATGGTACAGTTTGTGCCTCTGCCTCCTGCCGGGCAGTTCTACCATGTAGTTAACATCACTGACCTTCCTTACCACTTTGAAGGGTCCCTCCCAAGCTGCCTGCAGCTTGTTGTGTCTGATAGGAATGAGAAACATAACCTGCTGCCCCACAGTATACTCTCTAGCTCGAGCATTCCTGTCATACCAGACCTTTTTCTGCTGTTGGGCTTCTGACAGGTTTTTCTGGGCCATGAGTTCCCTGAGCCTTGTCCTGATGTTTAAACCTTATGCCACAACAGACTTCTTGTGGGGTTCACACTCACCCTCTCACTAATCGTGAATGAAATCTAGATGTCCCCTCACCTTATGCCTATACAGCAACTCAAACAGTGAAAAACCTGTGGCTTCCTGGCACACCTCTCTGTAAGCAAACAACAGGTGGGGAAAATATTTGCCCCACTCCCTCTTAAACTGGTCTGCAAATGCTGGTAGCATGGTCTTTAATGTAGAGTTTAACCTCTTCACCAGACCATTAGCCTGGGGGTGGTAGGGAGTGGTCTTTAGTTGCTTTATCCCATAGCACTCCGACAGGCAAGCCAGCAGGTCTGACATGAAATTAGCACATCTGCCAGTCAATATTTCTTTTGGGAAACTTACCCTGCTGAAAATCTCTAACAAAGCATTTGCCACCTTTTCTGCCTCAATGGAGGACAGAGCCACTGCCTACCACTAGGATATACTTCTTCCCTGTGGAACATGGGGTACTCAGAGGCCACACCGTATCCATAGCTACCCTCTGAAATGGCTCCTCAATCACAGGCAATGGCATCAAAGGAAATTTGACCTTGTCTCCTGCCTTGCCCACCTTTTGGCACTGCTCACAGGTCCTGCAGTACCCTGCCACATCCCTGGAAATCCTACACCAATAAAAGTTCTGCATAATACTCCTCTTGGTATGCTTTATACCCATATGACCTGCAAAGAGAATGTCATGGGCTATGGCTAGAAGTGCCAGACAGTACGCTCTCATTTCAAACAGCACTCTGCAAATACTCTTTTCAACACACATGCCTGTATAAGCAGTTTGATTTACATGACATACAGTTCTAATACATTTGTAACACAAGCATCTTGAATAAATCATTTCAGTATTCACCAACGACATATAATTATTTACAAAATTCCAGCTAGTTGGGCTGGCAGTATCTCCTTTCTTCACCCCTTACATGACACCTTACTTTTTTACTTTTTGATCATTTCCCCTCACAGCAAAACAGGAGCCCTGAATGAGATGAAACACACTGAATTGCCACACGTATTAAAAACTTTTGTAATCAGATAACCAGGGAGCAAAGATTCATTGATTGTTAGGCAACCTTTCTTCCGAAAGACAGACTCCACCATCCAAGTTAGCAGTCTCCGTAATGGTCACACTTCTCAATCACCATGACAATTATTTCCCCAAAATTACCTGATTTCTATAGAAACAAGCATAATAAGCGACTCACAAATCAGAGTAAACCCTTATTAAATCTGAATGAAGAAGCCTCTCTCAAATGGAAAATCTGCCCACCCCTTAAACTAAGGACAATTTTATATTCCAAAGAAACTTAACCAAAATGACACCGGAAGATATAAAGCTAACTTCTTTATCCACTCAAAATTCATTAACACATGGCCTGAAAAAACTTTGGAATCTCATTAACTCATGGGATACAATCCATGTAACACCCTTCCAAATAAAGATTCCATTCCCACCCTCTCTGGCAACCTTGCAACAACAGACTTCCTTAATAAGTTCTGTACCCTATCCTCCATCCCCACATAACACATAGACCCTGTCTCCTCAAACCCAAACCCCCATTCACCCCTGCTTTCCACTTCAAAAAATCAAATAACACAAAAATAAATCAAGAAACGTACTGATAAAGATTGATATCAGAGTATAGGCAAAGAAAAAGTAATGGGGGGGTCCTATAGGAAAGACCAGCACTGCTATAGGTTTTGGTAGAATCTAGAACAGAAGTTGCCGTGAAGAAAGGAATAATTAGTAGACCATATAAAATATTGTAATACCACGTCCGTTCGGACGTGGTATTACAACTCTTTCGTTTTGGTGGTTTTTGCATATAAAATATTGCATGATAATTATAAGAATCAATCAGAGGAGGTTAGGAAGGATTGGGAAGAGAAATTGGATAAGCAATCCACAAAGAAACAATGGGGGGATATATGTATGTTTCCCAAATATGCAGCAAAATCTAGAAGATTTAGGATCTTTGCCTGGAAGTATTTACATGGGTATTTTTATACCTCAAGCAGGCTCAAAATAATTTTTCCTCAGGTAGACAGCAAATGTTGAAGGTGTAACAGTGAAGAAAGGGATAACTGGGAACATATTTTCTGGTAGTGTAATGAGTTGGCGGACATTAAAGATTCCCTACACTGTACACTGTCAGAGATGCTAGGTGAGCAAATTGGAGTAACTAGGGAAATGATTTTTTGAGCTATGATACAGGATCAGAATTGCCTAGACATAGTAAGGCCTTGCTGAGTCTAATTATGATGTTGTTGTTGTCTTTCGGCTTTTCCCGGTTAGGGGTTGCCACAGCGGAACTCCGGTCCGCTAATGATTGGCAGTAGATTTTCACAAACGCCAAGGTGCCAGCTCGACGTTCAACCTTCAGCGAAGGCACGCCCATTTACACATGTCTTTCGAACGCCCACTGCGGTGAGGACATGCAGATTCCACACAGAAGGCACTCCCCGCACTCCAGCCGAGAATCGAATGGGAGAACCTCTTGTTGTGAGGCAACAACCGCTACCCAGTTCTATTGACTGTTTCTTACGTGCATGTGAATTTGATCTCTATGCATATTATAAAGAAAAAGGACATAAAAAGTTATTTTATAACATGAGTGAATCACAAAGAAGTAGCTTAGACTCACTATGTAATGATGAAAGTGTAGTATTTAGACCAGCTGATAAAGGGGGTGGGGTAGTATTAATGGATTCCGAATTTTACAATGACATAATGAATATGATGCTATGTGATGACACTGCTTATTTAATGATCAATAGAGCTGAAATTATATCCATAATTGAAATGTTAGAGATACATTCTACAGACCCCCGATGTCAAGATGTATAGAGAAACAATTGTATGATTTTTGGATATTGAAGCCTTGATTCCCATCATTAAGGGACTGCCCAAAATGCATAAAGGTACACCCCCACCAGTTCGACCGATAGTTTCTGGTCAATCATGGGCAACTGAGAACGCCTCACAGTATGTACAAATTAAACTGGCTCCGCTGGTAGATAAGATTCCAACCATATTAAAAATTCATACACACTATTGGAAGATTTAGAAAACTCACAATGGGTTGAGAAAGTGAATTGTGAGACACTATTGGTCACTTTAGATATAAGGAATCTATTTACAAGTATACCCAATGACTTTGGAGTAGAAGCTGTTAGAAGCTGTATGAACGACCATGGCATGGGTGATCAAAACGAACAGTTTATTATATGTACCTTATTAGAGTTGATACTCAATAATAATATTTTTTTGTACCAAGATAAGGTCTATAAACAAATATGGGGGGTAGCCATGGGCACCCCTTGTGCAAATGTATACGCTAATATAGCAGTATATGAATGGGAAAGAACACATATCTTGAACAATGAAAACTTCCAAGCTAATGTTATTTATTACAGGAGGTTTGTGGATGACATTTTACTCTTTTGGAATGGCAGTATGGAGTCCTTGCTCAGTTTCATTGAGTATATGGAATCAACTACCTCATTCCTTAGTTTTACACATGAAGCCTCACTGAATAAGGTTAACTACCTGGATATAACAATAATGAAAAATAATGGGAATAGGTTTACTACATCGCTTTTAGAAAACCTTGTTGGAAAAATGGCATTTTACATCATGAGAGTATGCACCGCCATATTTTTCCAAACATTGTTAAAAATCAAATGGCTAGAATAACCAAAATATGCAGCGATGCCAAGGATAGAGAACAGCTGCTAAATTTTCAAATTAAGTGCTTTAAGGACAGGGGTTATCCAGAATATGTACAAACATGCATGCAACATAATAATGTTATGAACCCCAAGGTGAGTCATAAACGGGCTATCCTGGACATTATAATAAACCTGGGATAGGCAAGATACAATATGACATCAAATTCACGAATGATGTAAGATACATTAAAGACATTATTAATAAAACTGGAAGTTGCTTTATATGAATAAAGATTTGAAAAATGTGGTAGGTGAACATCCTATCTTCAGATATAGCAACTGTCCAAACTTAAAAAGATTATTATGCAAAGAGAAAGTATTACAAACATCTTTGGACATTAGAACTAATTTTAGGAGGGGAACTTTTCCATGTAAGAAATGCAGTATATGTAGCTACATTAGTGATGAGCAGGCATATGAAAATACACAGACTGGCTATAGGTTTGTACAAATTTTTATGCCACATGTGAGACCAAAATATAATCTATTTGGCGACATGCGACAATTGCAATGCCTACTACATAGGCATGACAACACGTAGGCTCAGAGATCGAGCCTACAATCATGTTTATGATATACGGAAGATGAACATCAACAATGCTTTAGCCAGGCACTGTCAGTTATTTCCATCCCATATGTTCAAATTTAAAGTATTACAGATACTCCATCATAACAGAAGGGAAGGCAATACAGTAGGCACTTTGGAACTTTTCGAGCTGAAATGGATTTTATTACTTAGGCCACATACAGCCAGGACTGAATACAGCACTTAGTATCAAACCAGCACTATTATAGAGATATTTTTATTTTAGATTTAGAGAAAATTACTAAATAGTTTATATACAAGCAGGAATTTATTAGGAGTGTGTAAATATATATTTAATTTCATTTTTTGTTTTATGCATATGAATGTGTAAATAATTAAATATACTTTTAAATTATGATTAATTATTGTGGCTTAGCCATACTATTACATGAGATGTCATCCTATGGATTTGTTTTTATATATTTTATTTTATGACCATCCAAAGTCTCTTAGAATCATTGGGATATTCAGTACATTAAATTAATATATGACTGAATAATTTTATGGAACAATTATATTGAATCCAGTTTGAACTATTATATATATTCTTAACCTAAGAAAGATAAAATTATTATGTTATGCAAACACTATATGCTAGTTGGATTGAACACTTTTTACATATCCTTGAGCTAGTATTTATAATGATTTGTCTTACAAAGTAATGAATTGAAATTTTAAATGTGTAGTTGAATGTCTTCTTTACATTTTGACTCAAGGTAACATAAGATGCAAGAGATGTTTTTACAGGAAGTGATTTCCTTTTATGGAACTCAGCCGAAATGGTATTAATTGCTTAATTAATGTTTAATTAGACTTTTAACCGCCAAAATGGTAGTTAATTAGGGCGGATACCTTACAATATAAAATGTGGTCATTTTTTAAGAAATTTGTAACCTGATGAAGCGGACCTGTCGAGTCCGTGAAAGCGCTTGTTTTATCAAATAAATATCTTTTGCTGTTTATCGTGGAAGCTTCAGTGATTTGTATATATATGTGAGGCAACAATGCTACCGCTGCACCACCGCGGATTGTCGCTGAGTCTAGTTATGATGGCTGCCAAAAAAGTAAGATTACTAAAAGATGGAAATCAAAGTGTAAACCAACTTTATTAGAATTAACAAAGATAGTAACAGAGATAAAACAACTAGAACTGGGAACTTTGGAAAAGGATAGGTGCAAATTACATAGGAAAAAAATGGGAAATGTGGGATCAATACATGCAGACAAAGAAAAAGGTTTAAAAGAAGACAGGATTTGAATGAGCTGTGTAATGCTTAACTGCCAATGACTGGATATATTAAAAATGATGTATAATGTTTGCAGCTATAGTTGTGTTGGCACAGTTTTTAAGGTATAATGTTTGCAACTGAGACCAGCTATGTTATATGGGTTGGAGACAGTTGTTGTTGTGTCTTTCAGCTTTTCCTGGTTAGGGGTCGCCACAGCGGAACTCCGTTCCGCTAATGATTGGCAGTAGATTTTTACGTGCCAAGTTGCCGGCCCTGATGCACAACCTTCAATGAAGGTACACCCATTCACGCATGTCTCCACACAGAAGACGCTCTAGCTGAGAATCGAACAGGGCAACGTCTTACTGTGAGGCGACAACGCTACCGCAGCACCACCACCACAGTGTTGGAGACAGTGGCATTGACAAAAAGTAAACCACAGGTCAGGAACACGACATTCAAAAAATTTCTGCTTTGAATCCACAGACTTAAAATACAGTAAAAAGTTGCTTTTAATCCACAGACTCAAAAATCAGTAAGCACTTTCATCCAACTCGGACTTCCTCAGACTGAATAATATAGTAAAATACTACTGACTTAAAATACTACTAAAACAAACACATGACCATTTAATTATGATGTAACTTCCGCTTTTTTAAATATGCAACAAAATCAGACCTGTCATTCATTCCAGGTGGATAGCATGCATTCAGTTTAATTTGCCAAACATATTACTTCCACCCGAGCTCATCTTCAGCATCAAATCTATAGTGCACATTTATCACTTTGTCTAACACAATAACCTTGAAATTCACTTGACAACGTGCATTATTTTTATAATGTTTACCAAAAGCATTTTTTTCATCTTTCACGGATACTGCATATTTATACACATAAATTAGTCTATTTAATTCTCTAGTTGTCCGCCCCACATAAAATGAATTGCAGGACATAAATATGCCTAAATAAACAATAAATCTTGATTTGCAGCTATATTTTCCTTGTATTGTTATCACATGCCCTCCCACTGTTAGTTGTTTTAACATCTGTCATCAAGAAGTTACACATATTACAATTTAAACACTTATACATTCCTGTATTAATAACCCTATTCTGTGTGGGTAGAGAAATGGGGGGGTGGATTTAATCTAGCTTGAAATAAATTTTTAAAACTTCGTCCCTTTTTCTGTATAAATAATGGTCTATCTCCCACAACTTTCATCATCTCTGCATCTGAATTAAATAATTTCCAGTTATTAATAACAATATTTTTAATGGAAAAAGTATCTATGCTGTTTTCTATCTGCATCGACATCACAAAATCACTTTGTTTTTTATTAACATTTTCAGACACTTTTGGCTTGTGTCTATTACATCGACTTTCTTCTAGAGCTTCTGTTAATACTTTCTTAGGATACCCTCTACTCACAAAATTAGCACATAAAGCCTCACTTTCTCCGACAAAATCACTTTCCTTGTCAGTTAACCTATCTACCCTTTTCATTTGACTCTTAACTATATTATTTTTAGTTTTGTTTGGATGTAAACTATCGTAATGCAGATGTGCATTATTTTGAAACTGTTTTTATATATAGAGGTGCAGAGACCCCCATCTTCCTTATAAATATTTAAATCCAAATAGTTGATACTCAATTTGTCACAAGCTGATGTAAATTTTAAATAAGAACATACCTCATTTAAATACTTAAGAAATAGATCAATACCATCCCCTCTCCAAACAAGAAAAACATCATCAATAAAACGTGTATAGAATATAATATTACACTTATATATACTTTCAGAAATATGAACTCTCTCCCATCCCTGCATAAAAATATTTGCATAGCTCGGTGCCATTGCTGCCCCCATAGCTACACCATCTGTTTGTTTATATAGCTCACCATTAAATTCGAAGAAATTTATAGCTTAAAATTAAATCCAACATTTCCATTATAAGCCCCACTGTATCATGTGAAAGCTTTCTAGCTCTAATTAGTTCAAACCTAACTATTTCCATTCCAGCATAGTTGGGAATAACAGTATATAATGACTTAATGTCAAGTGTAACAAGATAATCGTTTTCGTCTATTTCTAGCTCCCTTGTTTTATTTTTAAAATCAAAGGAGTCTTTTATATATGCATCATTGTCTACCACTATTTGTTGTAAGTGTTTGTCTACATAGATGGCACGTGCTTCTGTTTTACTTCCACTACTACTTACTATTAGGCGCAGAGGTGGTTTATCTAAATTTTTGTGGCTTTTTGGCTGCCCAAATATACGACTAATTTTTGGAGCTGGAACCACCAAAAAATCCCTTATTTGCTTCGTAATTCGCCCTGTCAAAAAACATTTTTCAATTTGGCCATCTATGAACAAATACTGTTTTTTTATTTCTTTGAACAACACCTTACTATAAAACGTTTGGTCTAACAACACTTCATTCATAGTTTGTTCATATACATTCCTATCTAAAACTACTAAAGCATTACCCTTATCAGCTTTCGTTACTAAAATAGTTTCATTGTTCAACAAATCATTTAACATTTCTTTTTGTACAGGATTCATATTAAAATATTTATAAGCAGGTTTACTATTAAACATTTCTATAATTTGCTGCTCACATAACATTTGGAATAGTTCAAGTTCTTTTTTCAAGGGTGGGTTATATGTACTAGGCTTAACAAAATATAAAGGTTCCTGCACCTTGTTAGGAAATAAACATTTAAAGTTTAATTTCCTCACATAGTCCCTAAGTGCATTAATGGTATTGCACGTTTCAGCTCTTTTAGCAGGTGCAAAGTTCCATCCTTTTTGCAACACACAACACAATTCTTCATTTAAAGTGATGTCAGACAAATTAACTATAACAAAAGCAGAATCAACAGTACCTTGCAGACTCAGCACTTGTATTGCCTTTTGTTGTTCCGCTGCATATTCTTGTGAGGAACTGCTGCTATTTCTGCCCAAGTTCTGCTGTCTTTCCCATTGCATTGGTAAACCCTCACCAACTGACTGATTTTGTCGCTTTGAAAATCCTGCTTAGCTTTTTCCAACAAACTATTGTCTTTTTCTTTGGTATTAATAGTCACAGTTGTTTCTTCATTAGAAGTACTAGAAGCTTCACTTCTATGTGCTAACCTTTTAGATTTTCTTGGGCCATTTTCTCCGACTGATACAGCCTCTGTTTCACTTCTCTCATTTGTTGCTGACATCATTGCTGACATACTAGATCCGCATTGAACTTCAGATGGTCTTTTTTCATTCACAACTTCATTATCTGCTTTATCTCTCAAATATTTACCAGTTTTACGTTTCTTTAACACCTCATTCTCTTTATTCAGTTTATCTTGAAAAACCCAGCTTAGACTCAAAATTATCAGAAGTCAGTGAATCTTTCAGCTTAAAAAAGCTACTCTGATGTTGTTGTTTAAATCTTACATTTTCTTTTTGTTAAACTCCAGCAACAGTTCAACATACTGTAAGCCAGTTTGTTGATTTAGTTCCACCCATTTGTTTAGAAACTCAGGGGATAATTAGACCCAGCTGGCATTACTGACACTCTCAAGCCCTTTGGCACTCGTGATTTTAAACAACAGTCAAAATAAGCTTCAACTTACTAAGTTGGGCATTAATCCCTATGTCACCCAATGGGTTGCTAAATGGCTTACTGATAGAACCCACACTGTAAAAGTAGACGACTTCAAATCCAGCTCCAGACAAGTGACAAGTGGAGTACCTCAGGGTTCAGTCCTGGGGCCGCTCTTGTTTGGCATCTACTTCTCTGAAGTACAGGTCAACACTAAGGGACTCTGGCTAACAAAGTTTGCAGATGACTGCAAACTGGGAGCCATTATTGAATCCCCAAATGATGTGGATACTCTACAAAAGGGCCTTACAGAAACAGATGCTTGGTGCCAGAGCCATGGGCTCAAGCTCAATGCCAAGAAATGTATTGTTATCCCCTTTGGGAAAAACATGTATCCATGAATTACCATATAGGTGGCAGTACACTAAACACAGAAAGTGTGATAAGAGACTTAGGGACACAGGTGGACAGTGGTCTCACCTTCGATAACCACATCGCCACAACAGTCAGGAAATCCTTCTATGTGGCACACCTCATCACGTAGGGCTTTTCATCCAGAAAGAAGGAGGTCATTGTCCCACTGTACTCATCCCTCATTAGACCCATTATAGAATACAACGCCCCATTTGGTATGTACCTCTCAAGACATCTGCAACAACTGGAAAGGCCTCAGAAATACCTCACTAAAAGAATCACAGGCCTAAAGCAGATGCCCTACGCTGACTGCCTTAAAAACTCCAGCTATACTCTGTCGCATATCGTCTACTCAGAGGCGATCTCTGCTTAACATACAAGGCCATGTCAAACCCAGAGCTGTTGGACATGCTACACTTAAAGAAATCCCAATCCCTCAGAGCTACACGCCCAGGGATCTAAACCTTGTCATCACAATAAACAAAACATGCTGGAGGGATAGGTTCCTGACCCAGAGACTCCCCAGACTCTGGAATAGATTGCCCATACATGTCAAGCAGAGTGCCTCTTTGGACCTCTTCAAGAGGAACCTTGACAATTGGATGGGAGAAAGGAAATTCACCCCAGGGATCACGTCAGTCGCCCTGCTAGACAGGTGTCCAGGAAAGTAAATAATGTGGGAAGAAATAGCCAGGGAATTGTTATGGCTAGGCTTGTATAGGCCCTAGGGCTGATAGCCTAGTACCAACCTATGAACCTATGAATAAGCATTGTCCCACTGCAACCTTTTTAATTTAAGCAGCTCTTTTTCTAACTGCCCAAACATTTCACTATAGTTTAAAAGTAGGAATTTCTGAAAAGTTATTGGATTGTAGTCCATCAAACGAATTTGATGGAGGCGCCAACCAACCATTAAGTGCCTCATCAAATCTCTGAGGATCACACAACCCATAATAATAATTTTTTAATAAACCACTTCAGCTACAACAGCCAGAAAGAGTTGTCGAGCAGAGGGCAGCATCCAGATCTGCCCTCGAGGTAGATTGAAGGTGAAAGAAGTGGCTACAATAGATAACAAACGGAAATTATCCATTTCAAAACAACTGGAAAATAGCCAGAAAATAGCAGATGTTTTGAATTCATCATCTTTACCATTGAGAGTGAACATTTGCTCAGTACTCGTAGAGGTATGATTTATTCTACAAGTCCGATGATATTGTAAATGTACTAACGATTTAAAAATGTGAGGAGGTATCTTAAACTCATTTTGGTAATGAAGTAGTAAATGAAAAGGGTTGTAAAAGGCGTAGCACTTTCATTCAATACCATACCAATATTAGTAGCCTTTCGCGACTTGTGTGAGTCGGAACTTAGAAATACATATGATATGAAATCAAGAGGCAAGAAGTATTTTTAACCACGTATAGAGTATATTCTAAAGAATTAAGAACAACTCCAGTATAATCATAAAGTGTTAAGTATCAAGGGGGTTCTGTGGTGATTATGGATAGAACCAAGTATATAGAATCTGTCCTACTTTTGCTTCAGATGAGACAGCCTTTTTAAAACTTATTTCTAGTCTAGATGTTAAGAACATGTATCCTATGTTAACATGTATATAATACATACAAAGTTGAAGTATAAGTGATATTAGCTGATTTATTCCATTTTTTACTGTGACTAGTCCCACAATACCACAGCTATATGGGATTCCCAAGGTATGTAAAATGAGGATCCACCAATGAGACTAATTGTTTGCAAAGGATGGGTCACGTGAGCCTATCTCTTTGTATTTGTAAAGGCAACTGCAACCCCGTTATCTATTTGCACTATTAAAGATACAACAGATTTCTTAATGAAATTAAACAATGGCAAGTTGATATGAAAGATATATTCTGGGAAATGGGAATATGTATATTGTGCTGGATATAGCCCTTTGTTTACTGTCATTCTATTGATTATGGTGTAGAGTCTGTATGACTTTATTAGCACTCAGGCTTTGCGATCTAGGACATTCTGATATCTGTATGTTGTTGGATGTAGTGCTGAGGAATAATGTATTTATTTTTTAATGAAACAACATTGGCGTGTAACTAACAGGTGTAGCTATGGCAATTCTATAGCTAACATCGCTTTGCTAACATAGTCTTATACCAGTGGAAAGGACATATTTGTTTAATGACAGTGGCTTTATAAATGATGGGGTCCAATTTTATCAAAGGTTTGGCGGACGATCGCTTTCTTATTTGAGAAAGGTACCCATCTGGCATGGATTTGTTAAACTTTTAATGCCTATATAAATAACACAACATCCTTTTTTGAATTTCAAAATGGAATGTTCACAAAGTAGTGTGAATTTTCTGGATATAAATTTGAAAATGAATGATAACAAATTTGTTACTACGGTGTATAAAAAGAGGTTTCATCTGGCGCCATCACAGAAGCCATCAAGTATGCATGCCCCCATGTTTTCGGGGCATGGTGAAGGCCCAGTTCGAGCAAGAATTAGTAGACTTAATAATACTGAAGAGAACTTTGTAAAACAATTAGATGAGAACATGTGTGATTTTATAGCTAGCGGGTAATTCCCACAGAAGTTAGTAGATAGTATGAGAGATTTGTTAAGAACATAGAACGACAACCTTCACAAACCTATATGTCTTCCTGATAATAGTGTTAGCAATGAGTTGGAGAGAATGAAGAGATGATGGTAAATTAAGGTTCATAACGTCATATAATATGAAAACACATATAGTTAGAAGGGATTATAAATAAATGACTAGGAAGAGTACTCCTAGCACAGGATGACGTGAAGAGCGAGTTGTAGGAATTACACCCCTCATTTGCTTATAGCCGAATAAAAGGTCTTGTGAAGTCATTCTTATGTTATAAAGGATTTTTCACATCCATCCACTTTCACAACCTGAAGGAAGAACTAGAGGCACTATATGATGTTACAAGTGTAGTTTTTTCATTGTTATACTGCCAACCTAAGGTGGTAGTTTATTAAACAACAGTATATTTCAAACATCCTGGTTACTAATAAACAGCCATTATAACTTTAATGGACTGGCAACATGTGCCTCTTGCTATGTTGTATTATAGCAACTTGTGTAGCATGTTCAATGTACGCTATTTATGGGGATGACAGCTCCAGAAGGTTGAGGGATGGCGTATAATTGAACACAAGTCCAGCATTAGGGAGGGCGTGTGAGACAAATAGCTTTATACTAAACATATAAAAGAAAGTGGTATTGGACATATGTTCCCAGAATTTCAGGGTTATAGACGTATGTTGTTTAAAACTTTTCAAGATTGGAAATATATGCAATCAATTAGAAGTAAGTGAATAGCGAGTGGATAGTGCGATTGTGTCAGCAGAACTACTGGAACCTGGCAATAAATGCAGCCGTGTCAATCCCGACCAATTTTAGTAAAGGATTTACCTTCAATTGTTTGAAAATGATTAATGTTTAGGTAAACATCAGGATTTTGAGTCATGTTTTTTAAGATTGCTATAAAGAATTTTATAGTACTGAATGAAATAATTATTTTTATTTTTATAATTTTTATTGTACATTAAGTAAGATGTAGGTGTTGGTAGATGAAATCTCTGAGTGTTGGAGGATATATTATAGCTTTTTACTTTTTAGCATATATAAGAATAGGTGTGTATATTTATATGTGTATATATATAAAAGTTTGAATTCCTATACTATTTAAGTAAAAATGCTACAATATAGATATACTAAATACTGATGAAGTTAATCATTTGACCTTGGCTATAAGGTCATGTGGATGTTAATAATTAGGTGTATTTAAATGTGAATGTAATTGCACCTTGTGTTAATCTCATTGAAAAAGGAGAGTTGTCCCAAAGCTTTTGTGTTGGATAAAAGGTGTTCTGCTTTTTACTCAACTGTGTTCGCGGTGTTGATTTGATCTTCAGTATTTCTTGTCAAAGTAATTCATCCAATAATAACAATCACCAATAAACAAAACATGCTGGAGGGATAGGTTTCCCTGACCCAGAGACCCCCAGACTCTGGAATAGATTGCCCATACATGTCGAAGCAGAGTGCCTGCTTCCAGACCTCTTCAAGGAACCGCTGACAATTGGATGGGAGAAATCAAATTCACTTCAGGGATCACGTCAGTCATCCCTCTCACTAGACGAGGTGTCCAGGAAAGTAAATAATGTGGGAAGAAATAGCCAGGGAATTGTTATGGCTAGGCTTGTATAGGCCCTAGGGCTGATAGCCTAGTACCAACCTATGAATAAGCATTGTCCCACTGCAACCTTTTTAATTTAAGCAGCTCTTTTTCTAACTGCCCAAACATTTCACTATAGTTTAAAAGTAGTGGGAATTTCTGAAAAGTTATTGGATTGTAGTCCATCAAACGAATTTGATGGAGGCGCCAACCAACCATTAAGTGCCTCATCAAATCTCTGAAAAGTTCCCCCTTTGTTGGTAGCAGGGGGAAATGCTGATGCAGTATAACACTTCATTCTTCCTTCTTGATTAAGAACAATGGAACCAGTAGATGTATCCGTTAATATACCTCCTTGGGTAAGAGTTTGTTTGTTTTAGTAGTATTTTAAGTCAGTAGTATTTTACTATATTGTTCAGGTTGAGGAAGTCCAAGTTGGATGAAAGCGCTTACTGATTTTTGAGTCTGTGGATTAAAAGCAACTTTTTACTGTATTTTAAGTCTGTGGATTAAAAGCAGAAATTTTTTGAACTTCGTGTTCCTGACCTGTTCCTGACCTGTGGTTTACTTTGAAATTTTACTTTGTTCCAGATAGGTGTGTTTTTGGTGCATTGACAAAAAGGCAGGAGTCAGAGCTGGATGTGGCAGAGTTAAAGATGTTAAGATTTGCACTGGGTGTGACAAGGGTGGACAGGATTAGGAATAAGTATATTAGAGGGTCAGCCCAGGTTGGAAGGTTTGGAGACAAAGCCAGAGAGGCAGGATTACGTTGGTTTGGACATGTGCTGAGGAGAGATGCAGAGTATATTGGGAAAAAGATGCTAAGGATGAAGCTGCCAGGTAACAGGAAAAGAGGAAGGTCTAAGAATAAGGTTTATGGATTGTGGTGAGAGAGGACATGCCAGGTGGTTGGTGTGGACAAGAGCAAGATGCAGAGGACAGGAAGAAATGGAAAGAGATGATCGCATTGTGGCTTGGCATTTCTCAACGGAGCAGCCGAAAAAAGAAGAATGTTTGCAGATGAGATTGTGTTGTTATGGTTTATTTTCATTTATATAAATGTAAGATTGCCTATGTCATACATGAAAATTTAATAAAGATATTTTTTGTTTAAAAAAATATATACTGTCATCCCCTATAATGTCTGCCGAACCTCAGATAGAACTTTGTGTTTGTTTATTGTACCATACCAAGATCATATTCCCCCATCATTTACCTCTATGCAACTTTTGTATCTCCTGCAACACAGTGCAAAAGCCCCAAATACTTTAGGCCATTCTCAGTCCTACCAACTTCTGGGCAAAATCTTTAAAAACCAATATTCTTCCTAGCTCCCACAAGTCCCCTCCTCAAAATATACATCGGTACCTATCCATAACCTAGTTTCTAGGACCATACTTGCTTGTCTTAATAGTGCTATACACCCTCACTGATCATATACTCAAGAAAGTAGACAAGAGGCAATTAAAAGGTGGTGCATTCATCAAACTGACAAAAGCCTTTGACTTGGTGGACCATCATTTTCTATTAAACTACTTTATCTCAGCTGAAATCATATAAAACTCTTTCATTGGTTCAGGGAATTTCCGCCCTGACAGGATAGACAGTCCTTACAGATCTGTTATTTCTTCCTCAGCTTGAATTAGGGTACCTCCAAGGTCTGCTCTGCTGCTCCTTCCATTTGTCAATCGCCTGCTACCAGGTGGATCTCCCACAGTTCAATATCATTCTGTATAATTCAAAGCAAACTTTGAAAAATACCTTTCTGTCTGTTCTTACTAATTTCTCAGAAATAACACATACTCAGTACAAAGAAGAGAAAATCTATGTTTTCAAGTACCAAACAAAAACTTTCTGCCATTCCCAAGGAAGGGAATATTCAACTTAACAGCCAATTACTCTTAGAACAACCACTGAATTCAAATACCTAGATGTCTGGCTTAACCGGAAATCCAAAGTTTCAAGATTGTATCTCTACTGCCAAATCAAAGATCTATAAAGCTTTCCCACTTCCCCTCCCCTGTTACCAGAGCAGTCATAGTCAAAGAGATTTTCATGGTATAACTAGAATATGAGTACCAATCATAGCCAGTGCATTCATGGAAAATCTGACGACCTTCCTAGCCATGGCTAACAATGTCTATCACCTTCCTGACACCCAAAAGAGAACATCACTGTAGTATTCTTCAAATGCAAAATGGCATCTAATTAAACAAAGGTGCGCCCTACTGCTAGCTTCCCTTAAATATACACTCTTAAACCTACAAACCTTCCACTTTTCTACAAACAGATTAATTAAAAGATAAGACTGTCTAAAACCTAAGATCACAGTCCCACAACTCTCTTTACTTACCTTTATGAATAGACTTCATGGTACTGACTACCTTTTCTAAGCAGTAGCCCCGCATATAGAAATCCCTTGTACTAAATGCATGATCACCCCTTCATATCAAGTCTTCTGTAACTAACTATACGTGTGATTTTTGAAGTTTTCTGTAAGTGCCATACAGTTGGTAGCATAAGTTAAACCCATTCCTCTTCCCCTAGTCTCTCATTTTCCTCATACTTTACTCTCTTATTCTACTTACGATGTCTCCCTCCTACCCATTCCTTTCTCATATTTCCCACCTTTCTTTCAGTCTACCTTTATTTTTTCCTTCCCTTCTATCTTCCCTCCCTCCATATGTATAATT